>NW_023659330.1:474986-478801 GCF_015228065.2 Penaeus monodon
CGTGATATGGCTCTGGTTTACGTAAAACAAAGCTGTCAAAATCGGCAAAAGTAACTTAAAATCAAATTAAAGAAAACAAGAAGCAATTAAAAACCCATTAACCCAACGAAAGATAGTGTAAAACTCAATTAAAACTACTCTAAATCAAGTCCATGCACGATTAAAAAACATGAAAATGCAAAAATAAATTGAAATTGATGAAATACAAAATAAGGAAGGTTCTAGAAAAAAACAAAGTTATGGGTTTGTTTTTACTGAACATAATCAATCTACTCACTAATACCTAATATATTTTATGTCTCGGATGTTTCCAGTATCGTGTTTCACCGCATTGACTTTTAATAGTAGCGGGTAAGTATTGCGGTGCTAAATGGAACGATGGCTCCATAGTTCTGCTGACGAGGGTTCGCGAAGAATTGGCGAGGCAGGTAGGACGGACTGGCGAAGGTGGCAGCGTAAAGTGTAAAGTGGGAACATATCGTCAGCGACCTCGTCAGGAGGTAGCACAGACGTGAGTGGTCAGCACGAAGTAGTGGGGCGACAGGACGCGGGTAGGCGTAGATTAGGATAGGAATTCGTAGCGATGGTTGGGCGTTGAAGGAGGCGAGGAGGCACTTCGACAGGAGTGCCTTGTCGGCGCGATAGCGTGGATCGCAACAGTCGTCGGCAAGGAGCGTGGAATCGCAGGGTAGTTGGTGAATTAAACTTTGTGATGTTCTTGAACACCGTTGCCATCAGATATCAATGAGCTCCGCTGTCACCGATATCAATGAGAGAGTTGGGAGCATCACTGTCACCAGATGTCAACGGGAGAGGTTGGCCTTAGGCAGGTGAATGAAAGGGGTCTTAGCTCGCACATTTTATTAACTGCATACCTTGAAGGGAGGATTTTTGAGGAAGGATCTTAGCACCTTAGCAATAGCATTATTTGTATTGATGCAGTCTTGCTGTGGAGATGTGAAGATTACACTTGGAGCAGAGCAAGCAAAGGTGATTTTCGGTCAGCTTTTGGCCGCAGTATTAGCAGAAGCAATCAGTTCGAGGCATGGGAGCACTTTCACTGAAGAGGTGATACTTAAGTGCAGGCAGACAGATTACCTCCTTTTATGTCGGAGGATGAGGGATGCATTTCACAGAGATTACAGAATTTTCCCCTGGCTTCAGGCGGATCACCCCGCAGGCTTTCGGGCCGCCTGTTCCCCTGACGTTCACGAATCTGTACAGCAACTCTTACGGACTCCTTCGCCCTGCAAGATGACGTGGCTTAGCTGTTTTCCTGGTTTGTCTGTGTGTGTGTTTTTTTTTAATAAGAATGAACCTGGGTTTTATATCCTCTGACTTACCTTTTCCCCATTGGTCCGTGATCTACATCACACTATTTCTACTGCACGTAATGCTACTTATACACTACTTACCTTATATTCTATACTTACCTTGTCTTTTTCTTGCCTTTTGCCTTCGACTAATTCACCTTAGTTGTGTTTCTCTCTCTTTTTTCTCTTTGTGTTTCCGTTTTCCCTCACGGATCCTTTTTTCTTTTTCGTACTTTCCTGTTTTTAATTTATTTTATGTGCCCATTTTTGTATAGTTTTATTGTTTTTTTTATTTTATGTATATTTAAAGTTATTTCAAACACACCATACACTATTTTGTAAATTAAATGAACTGCATTAGGGTAAAAACATCACCAAGCGCGGGAAGCCCCCAGTATAAAAGGTCAAACCAGGTCGGTGAGAGAGAGGGGCTTTTTATCTTGGTGACAGACCGTTGAATTTTTAGCTGGCTTTTAGTTTTTAGCTGGTGCTTCTCGTGCAGGCGGGTTGTCTCTGTTGTTTCAAGTAAGTGTATGGTGTGTGTATCTTGTGTATTGGTGATGTTATTTTATTGTTCTTTTTATTGTGACTATGGGATCACTTTCAAATCACCCGAGAGTTATCCTCAAAATAATCCAAACCCACATGGATATTACCTGTAGTTGAGTAACACGCTACCAAACCAACATCTCTTACTCCTAGGAGTTTGATTTATCCACTACAGTTACAATTGATTTAGTGCCTGTGTGCGCTTCCAAGCCTTGCAGGAATAGCATAGTATTTGTAGAAGTCTGCAGGGAGTAATAGCATCCATATAGTTTGTGTTATTTCTTGTTAAATACTCAGTAACATATAAATTGAAGTGTAATGTTACACAACGGTTACATAATTTGTATATAGGAGCATAGGGAAGTTTTTTTTTTTTGGGGGGGGGATTCGCATTATTGGTGAGCGCATAGTGAGGTGGAAATAAAAGAGGTTAAGTTTCTGGCTCGGTTCAATATGAGGTATGTCTATTATATCCCTCACCCCATGTTACTTAGTTATTGACTTAGAATACTAATAACTATCAGAGTAAATATATTCTTTTCATAATCTTTGTAAGATATATGTTCGAGTTTTATGATCCTTTGATTTAGGTACCTAATAATGTTTACAAGTGATTGTGCACAATAGTTGATTTCAATATATTCATTTGCCAGGTGCACAAGTAATTCCTTATTCAGATGCATTATGACAATTATCACAAGGATAAGACACTTTTTACATCTACGCAAAGGAAAGGCTTCCAATAACCATTTAACTATATCTTAACCAGGTAAATACAAAAAATGAACTTATATGTATGGGATGCAGGTATGGGATGTATTCTTGGCAACCATGCTGAATGGGATAATTTCAATATATTCACTTGACTGGTGCACAAGTAAATTCATTATTCAAATGCGTATGAACAATTATCACATACAAAAGTCACTATTTACATATGTGCAAATATGGTTAAGAAAGAGAAATTCTGGAAGTCGCATACCAACACAAAATACCCTATGATTACTTGTACTATGGTTACTATACCTATTGTGGTAAGTTGGCTAAGTCAGCAAACTTGGATTATCACACCCTGTAGTCACTTACTACAACTTAGAGGACAATTACCCGAATAGAAAGTGGGTATTTAATCCTTAAGGACGCGGAGTCATTTACTGCTAGACAGGCGTATCCAGAAAAAATTGCTATTCATTGATACTATTGATGGGTCATGTCATAGGTTATATAATTACACTTATTTGAGGATCATTAAAAGCAATTAGCATTCAGTACATGTTGGGATGCGCTCACCACATGGCAATTACCTACCTGAAACGCACTTGACCGAGGTAACAAGGTCATATTATGCGTGATGTAATTAGATAAAATCCTGTCATGCCCGGAAGGGGTCCTGGTAGTCTACTTGTCCATCTCTCCCCTACTCATATAATGGTGTGTGTGTCTGTATCTGTATATGTATATATACATATATGCTTATATTTATGATGTATAAGTATATATATATATATAATATATATATATATATATATATATATAATATATTATATATATATGTGTGTGTGTGGTGTGGTGTGTATATATGTATATATATGTATTAATATGTATATATATTGTATATTATATGTATATATATGTGTGTATATGTAATGGGTGGGTGCTTCATGCTCAGGGTGGTGTGAAGTGATGGTGTGGTAGCCATGATAGTGTTAAGTAGTTAAATGTCTTCTTGCTTGCAGCTGCCACTGCTGGCTAGCCCAGTGCGAAAAATGGAGCAGTTCTGCATTAGCCTCCCCTGCCAGTTCAAAGCCTCTGTTTCATCGAGACTTCTGCAGTGCCTCCTTGTGGCCACCCATGGAAACTGCACTTCGCAGTCCCAGGCTAAACTGTGGGAGATCTCGAGCGCGAGGCACAAAGGTACTGGGCCCCCCCAGTGTGGACATCCCTAGCACTATA
>NW_023659330.1:483901-488901 GCF_015228065.2 Penaeus monodon
TGCACTACGATATTTTCTGCTATCTGGCTAACTCTGCATCGTGATGGCCGAGTGAACTTTTCGTCCACACCAGCAGACAAATACAAAAGCCGTTTTCGGGAGGCCAGACACACAACACAGGGATCAGAAGGAAGCATAAGCTTCATAAGGCAAGTTCTGTTTCTCTTTGCCAGACTCTCTCTCCTTTCCTCTTTCTCGTCCCCTCTCTATCCCCACCTGCTACCACATTCCCGTCTCTCTCTGTCTCTGTCTCTGTCTCTGCCCTCTGTCTCTCTCCCCTCTCCCTCTCCCTCCCCCCTCTCCCTCCCCCTCTCTCTCTCTCCCCCTCCCTCTCCCTCTCCCTCCCCCCCCCCTCTCTCCATATATCTATCTATCTATCTATATATATATACATATATATATATATATATATATATTATATTATATATATATATATTATATATTATATAGTTTTATTATATATGTTATATATATATATATATATATATATATATATATATATATATCCTCTCCACTTGCCCGAAATCTAACACTCAGAAGCCCTTTGTTTAACTACGGCCTATGAATTATCCGTCCCAGAGGCTTGAGATGTGGGACTAACCCAAAAGCATCTTTCTATCCGTCCCTCTGCCTGTAAGTCTTACTGTCTGTCTGTCTGTTATTATTTTTGTTTGTCTATCTGTTAGTCCTTCTGCCCTCTCTCTCTCTCTCCCCTCTCTCTCTCTCTCCCCTCTCTCTCTCTCTCTCTCTTATATATAAAATATATATATATATTATATATATATAAAATAATATATATAGTATATTTATTTTAATATATATATATATATAAAATTATATATATATATTATACCATATATTATATATATATATATATATATCTATATATTATATTATATATTTTTTTATTATATATAGTGTGTGTGTGTGGTGTGTGTGTGTGTGTGTGTACACATAGATACACATAAAAAATGATTGCATTGCACTGCAAGGTCATCATTTAATTCTGAGACCAATCACACATTCGTTGCTGACGATATCCTTTGCAGATTAGACAGGAGGGGGACTATGTTCCCAAAGAGCTAGTCCAAATTTTAGCCTCACTAACTGCCCTATATTCCTGGTTAGATGAACAGGTTATTGCATGGACTGACTTTTTTTTCTGTTTTCATTGTTGATCCACTTCTCGTCCCGTAATCTTCGTTTCACCAAAAAAACAAAACAATGAACGTTGCTTGAATAGTATATAAGTGGACAACTATATGTTTTTGCTCCCTTAAGTTAGAACTACCCAGACTATCATCAGATTTCATGTGTGTAACGTAGATACTCTTAACATTCCTAAAACTTTTTTCGACTTGGTATAGAACCCTCATAAATATTTGCATATTGCCAGTGCCTTTATTCCTTATATACTTAAAGTAAATAGGTAAATTTCACCAATCTCCTATGATGTTTCTACAGATCTTCGCGGGACATCAGGGACTGTCGTCCTAATTCTTAAAAGAATGTGCGCGCATCCAACAGGGAACACACAAATGATGCCGAGTTTAGCCTCATACCATGCCATAAAGAAGATGGTGAAACAGCTACGCCACCGAGCCATCCTTACGACAACATGGTATTTAGAAATACCTATTCAAAATTTCTAGATTGAAAACCTAAGGTAGCCCAATATGTCACTGTGCTGGATACCCACATGTAAGAATATCCTCCTTAGATAGGCCGACTAATTAGCCAAATTAAAATTTTCTCATACAAAAACTCTCTATACACATCCGACAGATTTTCTTAGAGCTTATGCGGTACTAACTACGGGAAACATGAAAAACCGACACAACAGTAGTGACTATCTAGGTAGCAGTAGGTCAACGCTGGCCAGCCTACTCTTGGGAGTACACCATACAATATGTACAATTTTAGAAGCAAAACTCCTATCATCTTTACATAATATGTAAGATACCTAGGCCCCCAAATAAAGGGAGTCGGCAGGCTGTGGGACCGCCCATCCACCTGTGGGGTTCCCGAGGGCTTTGCCCCACAAGCTTCATGGGGTTTGGGGCCCGCCAAGGCAGGCGGGACGAGTTTAACTCTCGTTCCAATCCTGCACCCCGACATTTGCCCTCCCAGTGGGACCCACAGCCCGCCTTACTTGCTGGGTGGGAGGGATAACACCCCTCCCCCCAGCATTTCCATTTATTTTTGACGTTGCCAGAGGGTCATTCTGGGGGGAGGAGGACTAGCAAGGCCCACCTCCCCCGACCCGGCCCGTTACCCCAGGGTGGCTAGGGGGAATGAGTTGGTACGAAGCCAGAGCATGTCCACACACCGGTGGGCCTTAACTCCGTACCTCTGGGGCCTCCTGCTGCTCCGAGATCCCCCACAGATTTAGCCTGGGACCGCAAGGTGCCCAGTTACCCATGGGTGGCCATGAGGAGGCCTTGATGCTGGAGAGGCTGTGACCTGGCAGTGGAGACTTATGCAAAAGCTGCTCCCTTTTTCGCACTGAGCTAGCCAGGGGTGGAAGCTGCAAGCGAGAAGGCATGCAAGCACTTAACACTATCTAGGCTACCACACCATCGCTTCACAACACCATGCGCGTGAAGCACCCACCCATATATATATATGTATATTTTTATATATATATATATAGTATAATATATATATATATAAAATTTTATATAATATATATATAGATTATATATATATAATACCACATGTATATATAAATATTTATCTATTTATGTTTTATATATAATTATATATAATATATATTAAAATATATATATATATATATAATATATATAATATATACACACACCATATAAGATATATATATATTTTTATAAAATATATGATATATATTTACAATATATATATATTATGATATATAAAATGTATATATATACAGTATGTATATATATATATATGTATTTATTTATGTATATGTATATATATATATATTATAATTAATATATAATATATATATATGTATATATATATTTTATATATATATATATATAAAATATATATATATATATATATATATACACACACACACACACACACACACACACACACACACACACACACACACACACACACACATAGATAGATATATACACGTCGCTATCGACGAAAAGCTCTCCTGAACGCAGCACGTTAGAGACATGAAGAGGTCTGCCTCGTACAAGCTTCACATGCTACGTCGCTTCAAGTCCCTTGATGTCTCATTCGGGAGCTTCAAAATATTACAGGCTATCATCCTGCGAAAATGACGTACGCCTCCCTGCCTGGGTTCCCCCTCATCACCGCACTCACTGCTACAACTCGAAAGTGTACAGAAAAGGGAAGCTAAGATTCTTCTCGATTCTGCCACTCATTGGTACTGCTACGGGAACCTCCTCTTCAAGTGCAGGACCGAGCGCTCCCTCTCTGAGTGGAACACAGCCTTTTGGGTGTTGTTCACTGGAAAGGGAGGGAGAAGGGTGGTTCCAAAAAATGATGCCTATCTTGTGAGGTGGGAGGGCCTCCCCTCTGGTCTCTCCCAAGGAGGGTTCACATCTACACCCAGCGTTTGCCGTGCGTGGCATCCTGTTTCGCTGTGGAGACTGGAGTCCTGGAGTGAGGCGATACCGTGAATGAGTACGCTCTGCGCCTCGCAACACGCTCTTTCGGTCTTTATTCAGTAACGCAGGGGGGGTTCTGATCTCGGCCCGGGGTGTGCCTCCGGCCCACAAGGAAGGCCAAAGGGGATCACAAAAGCAAATCGTCCCAACTGTGCCAAGGAGGGCATCACGCTGGAGCCTGGCTGCCTGCCAGGAAAGAGGCAGACTTTAGGCGACAAGAGGTGCTAAAAAGCGACCAGACCTTTGCTTCCGCTCCCCAGGCACCCATGTCTGGGAAACAGAACCAAAAACAGAAAAAATACTTCTAGACTCCTAAGAAGAAGGAAGCCCCTCCGCCACAGGCCGACCTCCGGATATCTCCAAGTAAAACGGAGTGTCCCGCCATCAATAAAAATGCAGAGAAGGACCACAGGAATAAAGGTCGCAGTCCTGCAAGGGAGGAAGTGAACAGAGCCAAAAGCAGCCCCACCATCACCCAAGGCAGAGACTCCCCTCCCCACCCCAGCCCTGCCACACCTCACGGCAGAGCCAGACAGGCTGAATATCATTAAGTGCCCGTGTAGACTCGTTAAATCGCGGATTTATTAAACTAACTTTTTAAATTGCAAGTTGCAGATTTTGTATCCACTGCTGTGCTCTGCGAAGTTTTTCATTATTCCTGGTATGTGTGAGTGGGGCCTTAGTTTTTTTTATCTTTTATCTTTCGCTTTCTGAATCTGTTCTATCAAGCGGGTATCGAATGTCTTATTAAAAATGTAATTTGTACAGTGCAGGTCAAACTGTTGATAATATATAATATATATATATATATATAATATATCATATATATATAATTATATATATTATATATATAATTTATATATATATTTATATATAGGTCTAAAAGGTGAATTACCATAACTGCCGAGTTAAACACGAACGATTATAAGTTTTTTTTTTTTTTTTATCATACCACTTGAAAAAGACGGAAGCCTTAATTCCTCTTCCAGTATGTCTGTTAACCTAAAAGAGCCAAAACACTTCACGCACAGACTAGCCAAAATAAATTGATTATCAACATACATTCAGCGTATTTTAGAGTCCAGTGCTCAGATCAGTAACTTTAATATATTCATTTACCAAAGTGCATAGCAAAATCAGTAAATATAAAAAGTGTTATGTAGAGTTGGCAGTTCTTTTAAATTATGTTTATGTTCTGAAGTTCAGATTATCAGGAGGGTTTCAAAACAATCTAATCCATGGTTTTGTTCTATGTAAAAATCCATAATCTCAAGGGGGTCCCCTCTCAAAAGGTACTACTAGAACTACCAAAGGCTCTCCACCTTCGTGGAACCCACGGCTAGCCTGAAAACAGATGAGGATGAATTCTCT
>NW_023659330.1:491392-492796 GCF_015228065.2 Penaeus monodon
TCTACTATATCGGGGTCCTCGCTGACCGAGGGATCCTCATCTGTTTTTGGGCTGTTTGTCAGGCTATCCATGGGTCCAATAGAAGGTGGAGAGCCTTTGGTAGCTCTGACTTTAGTTAGCTTGGCTTTCTGTTATTAGGCTTTGTCTGTTTTGTGTTTCTCTTCTTCTTCTTCTTTCTTCTCTTCTTTGCTGACTTCCTGGGTAGGTCACCTGCTCTGCACTGATTACCGATCACATGGCTTGGCGCTGCCTGTGGGGGCATGGTCAGGGTTGGAGTAGGGAGGGGAGTCTCGACCTGGGGTGAGGGTGGGGCTGGTTTGGCTCTGTCCAGCTTCCACCCTTTCAGGACTGCAACAGTCACTGCAGTCATGGTGACCGTGACTGCCTTCTCTGCCTCCTTACTCAACCTCCGTCAAAGAAGAGATTGTCAACTCTTGGGAAAGCTTTTACAGTGCTCTTTGAATCTTTATTCCTCTGGTTCTTTTTCTGTACACGTGCAGTGGCCGGAAACTCCGTTTTATTGGAGATATCCGGTGTCAGCTGGGAGGAGCTTTCTTCCGTCTTAGGAGCCTTTTCCCTTTTGTTCTGTCCGTAGACATGATTGCCTGGGGGAGCAGGAACAAAGTCTGCTCGATTTTTAGCAATCTCTTGTCGACTGAGGGCCGCCTCCTGCCTGACAGGCTCCAGGCATGATGCCTCTTGGCACAGTTGGGACCTTTGCCTATTGTCCTTCCTTGTGGCTTAAGGCACCCTCGGTGTTGTGTGCCTTGCTAGACACCACATTCGGGCTTGGTCTTGCAGCTAGCCTGGTGGTGACCGTATTTTGGGCACTTGAAGAACTGAAGTGGCTCTGACATATGTTCTGTGGTTGTAGGTGCCTCAGATCAAGAGTAGTGATTGGGGCTCCTTTCAAGGTTACCAGGACTTGCCTAGTTGGGATCTTCCCTTTCGACATTCTGGGAGCCCCCACGACCTGTGGGTGTGATGTGATCAGATCACTTTCCTCCCATCTTTAAGCTTCTTCATTTCCTGCAGGAAATTCAGGGTAGCTTCATCTTTAGGCGCAATCGTAGTGATTGACTTAATTACTCTTAATTACCCTTGTTGATTAGGTCATTAGTTGCTGCCACCACCTGGTTAGTACATCCAGGAACAATACATGTATCGAAAGGAGGACACGTCTAGAAGAGTGTAAAAAGATCAAAAGGAAAATGTGTGTGTGAGAAAAGGAAGAAAGACCGAATTCACAAGGGTTTCCGTCTGGTAAGCGTGGTTAACTCTGAGGGGAGTGTGTGTCAGCCTTAAGGGCTCATAGAAGGTAGTCAATTGCTTGCCACAGGTAGCCAAGTATGTATCATATGTCTCTTAAATAAGGGGTTTAAGTAAAAAGAAGAAAACAATTAA
>NW_023659330.1:497896-528933 GCF_015228065.2 Penaeus monodon
TCGTACGAGGAAATTGCCGCCGTGGACCACAGGTGTTAAGTGCACATCGTAAACCGCGGTTAGTATTAGACAAGGTCATCTAATCAGGCAAATGGGATGAATGCCAAATAACCTCTCAAATAATCAAATGGAGAGAGGGCCGATTCTGCAGTGGAACTAAATGGCTGTTAAAATATATCATATAATATATATACTATATACTAATATCGTATTATAGATATATATAAGTATATATAATACATATAATAACGTATTATATATATATATATATATATATATGATATATATATATATATATATATATACATATATATTATCATATATATATAACATTACTTGAGAACTTCAAAAACGAATGGCAGCCAAATTTAGCTACTGAAGACCAGAACGACAGAATTTAACCTTAATACCAAAAATGATATTCAATTCTCAAGTGGACGAAAATCTACAACAATGACCAAATCAACAAGCAGTGTCATATTGATAATAATTAAGGAAAGCTGCACTTGAAGTAGTCGTTAGAAAGCTCTCGGTTGAGAAACTAAACAATGGAAAACATGTAGGGTTATGAAAGTATCGTGTAAAACAGGGCATAATAAATTAGCTGAGCTAACAAAGCTAAAAATAAAAAGAAGAGGATGTATCGGAATTCAAACACTCAAACACTAAATGAAACTTCCATCAAAGGTTACCAGCATGAAAAACAGCTGAAGGAGACCTCGGGAAAAGGGAGAAACACTAAAGTATGCAGTAAAGAAGCAAGACGGAGAAGTGACATGTGTAAAGAATGAATTATTAATAGTGGAAAGACTTTTACAGGGATCAATACAGCTCACAAATGACAACAAGCCAAGGTATAGAAGTGAACGCAGTAACGAGAGATTCACCTATACATCACAACAGAAGAAAATAAGCCTCCGAGCTAGTACAGTGGTAACGTTGTCAGGCCTCTCATCCGAGGGGTCGGCTGGTTCGCGCCACCGCCTACATGGGCTAGAAAGCGTGCTAATTGTCGCCTGGGCTTAATGAGGGGACTGGGAACCACGGCTGGGTTAAGACTAGGTTCAGCCGTAGTCAGCACCAGCTGACACCGTTGAGCGGAGTCGGCTATGAGTCGAACAGGTCCAGGCTGCTCCCCTCACAGGCATAGCCCGGTTGCGAGGCTAAGCTTCGCATATCGGACTACTTAAAAGAAAAAACAGATGCTAAGGCATGAAGAGATGGAAACCACCAGGGTAGCAGACCCCCCGAAAATTATATAGACTTATAATAGATGCAGGAGAAATTGCAACAGGAATCTAGCCAATCTTTTAATTAATGACTTTCTGTCATAACGGAAAAATATGTCCAAAAGCTAAAACTTCACAACAGGTCCATCACAAATTGCATCTCTGGTAATCTGGATTTCTAACCACAGTCTAACGAAGCAAGCAGGTTTCGCTCCCCCAAAAGGGGGGGGGGGGGGGGGGGGGGGGGTGGATTCTCACAGACATACATCCACTATGCTACACCCAAAATAACGAGGAACAGCACACTAAAGAATATTAAGAAACCCCTGTGTATGGCAGCATAGGTTATGAAAAGGCATTGACTCTTGTTACAAATACCAGCAGTTACTAGAAGCTATAGGAAACACAGGAGTTGAGGACTTGTATATTGAACTACTGGAAGTATTAATACGAAGATGCGACAGCAACTATCAAGCTCCAAACACCAAACCAATAAGGATACCAATTAATAAAATGGGATTATACAGGGCAGCAAACTAATAAAATGATCTGAAGAGAGAAAAGGAAAGTCTGAAAGTCCAAAAGTCCAAAATAGGTTATTGAACAATGAAAAGACTAAGATCATCGTTCAACAGTAGAGTTCAATCGAACCGATATATGTACAGGTGAAATTGCTAAAGTGTAGTGACAAGTATAAATAACCTAGGGCAACTCGCTACAGACAAAACACATCCTATGCGAAGAGGAACATTAAGTGAAACACCAGTCTAGGGTTCGCCAGACAACAATAGTAACTACTAAGTGGCTCCTTGCATTATGTTTAAAAAGAAATGTTCTTTTAACCAATGCGTCCTCCCAGTTGTGACATATGGAACAGAAACATGGAGTACAGACAAAAGTGCATCAAAATAAAAAAATGGCAACAGACAGACAAAAGTGCATCAAAAAGAAAAATGGCAATGGGATTTGGAGGCCGTATGTCGGAGGGACAGGACGACAGCATGGACAAAGAAAGTAACAGATGCTTTAGATACACAAGAGGCCAAGGGCCAGAACAGTGACAAGATGAAGTGACACGAAATAACGAAATTTGGGGGCCAAGGGACGGAAACAAAAAACACAAGACAGGCAAAGTTGGAAAGATTGGGAGAGGCCTACATCCTGTCCAGTGACTAATAAAGGTGGATGATGATGAGACGTGAGGATATAGAGTGTCTGTGTGTGTGCACGGATGCACTACATGCGTATTACGTAATATGTATATATAATATGTATATAGATATATATATATATAATATAATTATATTTATATATATTAGTATATATATATAGATATATATACATAAATATGCATATATTTATATATCTATAACTATATATATATATATAAATATTATTATTATATAATATATATAATATATATATAGATATATCTATATATATAATGTGTTTTATGTGTGGTGTGTGAAGGTAACGTACGTTACATTTAAATAAGGAACAATTCCATGTCATTGTCGTTCTTGATCTCACACCTTCCCAGTACCTTAATTATACTGATGTCGAGGCCACCTTGGCCACCCTATTCTATATAATATATATAGTACACATGGGACATGTAAAGTGGTAGCGGCCAAAGCGGAGGGGAGGTTGGGATTCCAGACACGGCATTCGCATACTGTAGAAAAGAGAGTTCAATTAATGTGGGAAATGGATTATAATGGAATTTATACACCTAGTCCTTCAATTATTATACATGCCCTATTAGGTAATATTATTCAGTAATATATATTTACAATACGTTTAATATTGTAATGTTTACTCATCACATGAATTAGCCAGGGAAAATTATGTACACTCCAGGTATTTTTTACAAAGGCCTTAACACGCCATCCTAGGTGGATGAAGTCCCGACTCATCACCTTTATTTTTGCAAGACTCAATAGTTTTAAACCACTGGTTATTTGTACTTTTTATCAGATTTAATGAACTGTGTCAATAGAAAAATTTACTTGACAATTGAAAAATATCACATGAATTGTTGCAGTCAAAAGATGGGTGGAGTTAAGGAGTCATACCAAGTTTAGCCAATAGACATCAAATGTAGTGCCGTGCGTGCGGTGCGTGCGTGATGTGTGTGTGTGTGTGTCTGCGTGTGTTGTGTGTGTGTGTGGTGGTGTGTGGGTGTGTGTGTGTGTTGGTGGTGTGTGTGTGTGTGGGTGTGTGTGTGTTGAGGTGGTTTGTGTTTGTGTGTGTGTCGGTGATGTGTGTGTCTGAGCGCTCGCGCCTTATATATATATAGTATATATATATTAAGATAGATATATATAATATATTATAATAATATATATATTACAATATGTCTATATCAGTATATACTTATACATATTATATATGCATTGATATGATGCATATATATTAAATATATATACACATATTATATTATATATATACTTTATATATACAATTATATATACATATATAGCATCACACATATATATTTATACACATTAACATTTATATACATATATAACACACATATATAAGACTTACATATATATATACGTGTGTTGTGTTGTGTGTGTTTGTGTGCGTGTGGTGTGTGTGTGTGGTGTGGTGTGTGTGGTGTGTGTGTGTTGTAGTGTGTATGTGTGTGGTGCATATAGTAGTGAATTCCATGAGAAAAATTGCAAGTTAAAACGACGGCCTTTTGCACTTACTTGATGAAGCAGTAAATGCGAATAGCCTTCGGTAATTTTGGTAATTTTCCTGCACTTCCTTTCGTGTGCCTACTGTAAAATGTAAAGAAATGGCATACATACAACAGCATACATACATCTACATACAAGATACATACATACATACATACATACATACATACATACATACATACATACATACATACATACACACATACAAACATACATACATACTATAATATATATACTATATATATATATCATATATATATATATATATATATATATATATATATATGTTGAACGGTCTATTGTAGATTATCGGCTCTTCGTATTGTTCTGTGTTCAGATGCTGTACGGTCGTCCGAGTCGGTTAGTCACGCACTTGTTCCGTGACGTGACCGCCAGTTTAACAACATGTGCGCTAGAGATAAGCTATAAATACTATTATTGTTGTTCAGCTGCCGGTTTATACAGTTGCGGATTTATAATGTCAGTACAACTTAGCGGGTTCCACGCCATCTTGGCAAACAACATTGATGTAAGCATAGAGTAAATAGTATTTTTAGGAACAAGGTTCGAAAACCTAGGGATTGTAACAAGGAGTGTGATTGGGGAATATAAAAAGACCAACGAGTGATTGAAACAACTACGTAAACCATCTTCATCTTTCGTTTCGTAAAATAAGTGAAACAAGATATGTAATTATTAGCATATAATGACTTGGTTGTAGAATATTTCCTGGTATATAATATGCTTTATCGAACATGGCGAACACACTACACCTTGATAGAAACGACTAAACCACTTTTCATTACTAGCAAAGGTGGCGTAAATTGATAATAACGGAGACAGAGACGTAAATACAGAATATGTCTTCAATATTCTTAAAATCTGTCCACACTGATACTGTGCGCGATTGCGATATCCGGTAAATGAGCCACAGGCGCTCGCCTAGTTTTAAATGAATATTATGTAATGATCACGAAGTATTTTTAAATTAGATCTATGTGGTAGATGTGAGCAGTGTGGTTTGTGTGCGTATTACAGAAGACACTATACTAGATAGTCTTGGTTATGAGGTTGATATGTCTCTTTAATATTTCTTGTAAAATATGTAAAGTAAGTTACCTGTATCCAAATAATGATTGTGCGTTTTAAATAAGTCGTACGTACATATAGATCAACTGATTCGCACACAACTGCGATCATTTTTTGAGATTTAGGGAAAAGTTAGTAGTATATAGAAGTAATAATAAAAAAATATTGTTATATGGTATGCACATTCCTTTGATTTGGTATTGTCTATTTTAAGATTTGACAGTAGTAATCCTTATGTAATTTTCAAAAGTCACACGCAGCGATGAGTTTATAAATTATGCTGAAACTCTAATTATTATATTTAAAAAAGAAACAATCGTAAACTAGTCTTGCGTTATTATTTAAGAAATGTTATTGTGTTATGCCAATGTAATATTATAATTACAATAAAAAAATATGTAATACTGTTTATTGCTTTACACTAAAGTATATTATAATGAATTGTATTTTACATTAAAAAATTCAAAATAAAAAGTAAAGCTATATAAATAATAAAATGCAATTACACTACGCAACATGTATTCAGTGTTGAATCATTGTTGATAAACGGACGTGTCTGACCTCATCTATAGAATATTTTAGATATGTGTATTGTTAAATAAACTAATAATAATAAATGCAATATGTAATAAGTAATGCTACTTTATTATTTGTGGTTTTTAAATAGTTATTCTAACGCCAATCATTATTGCTATGCAGACGATAATCAGTCACCTTATTCATAATACTATTCTGGAAATAATATAAGAAATAAAAAATAATTAGATAGTTCAATATTCTCGCTAATAGATGTACTAAAAACATAATTTCTTTATTAATTAACAAGTAAGACGTAGATTCAAACCGTATCTGCTTATAGTTTTACGATTGTGATCATATCCAATATTTTTTTTTGAAAATGCATGTTTAGAAAGAACCCAGTAGCAACATCGAAGAGATGTAAATCTAGGTCATAATGTTTGCTTTATGGATGTATGTTAAATGTATTTTTGTAGTAAGAAAAATCTTTAATCAATGTACAAGATATGCGGGACATACGAAAGAAAGGACAGTTATGACTTTAACATATCTTATTCGATGTGACGTGCGGTAATGGTTTTTTATTCAGAATTCATCCATTACGAGTTAAGAGTGTTCTAGATAGGAGGGTACGATTGAGAAATATTACAGCTAAGTAAAAAAGATAATAATGTGATAATATGCATGATCATAATATTATTGCACAGAAGGGTCAGGGTTCCGGAGTGTTAATAATGCAGGTTCCATTATGAGATTCAAATTGCATGTGTGTAGAAGAGGTCTTAAGACTTGAAACCAGCACCTGTACGCTAACAAGAGGTAAGACTTCCTGTTTAGAAAATGCAGAGGCGGAGGATTGATTCTGGGATTCCAATAAGAATCGAAGGTGTGTATGGGTGAGCGGCAGCATGAGGAATTGAAGAATATCGCCTAGGCGATTTATATGATGGAACCCGACTCAGAAGGGGTTAGCTACCGATAAGAGCTGGCGACAGGCTGTATATTCTTCTAGTATATGAAGTGCTTTTGACTTTTTCGGAGGTTAACGTATTAACCATGCTGTCTTTGCACATATTATCCAGCAGGTCTCGTAAGAGAAAGGGCTAAGGAGTCCACCTTGTAGTGTCATTCGACAAATTCGTATAAGAGTAGGATCAATTCTCACGGAACCTGGCTTTTTCTAAGTTCAAGGAGAGACTACATATGCATGTCCGTTTCCATCTAGAACGTGATAGGAGGTATTATGAGTTATCGCAGTGCCGCACTTCTTTTTGGTATGGAAAGATGGTTGGTGGAAAATCGGTGGTGGAGATGTTTGCAGTGGATCTGTTGAAGTACAGCTCTCTCCAGGGTCTTTCCTAAACAATGGAGATTGGTCGAAAGGAGTTGGATCTTGATGGGAAAGAATTGTGAGATGTCATGTTGCCAGCTGTGGAGTAGAAGGACCATTTGTAGTGACAGATTAAAGATCCTGAGAAAGAGCTGTCTGACTTTGGCCTAAGTGGTTAATGAAGAATATGGGATCTTATCAGCTCCAGTAGCAGTACTTTCTTGAGTGATAATTGCATGTGTGAGCTCTTGCTCAGCTGAAAGGAGAGTCGCTCTCGGCCTGAGTGTGGATTAGTTTTTTGTATCTGTAGCGGTTCTATAGGCATGAGAGTTGGTACTGTAATTTCTCTTGCCGGTAACTGGTAAGATGCGCTTCTTGCTGCGAAATGTCACCTAGTCTGTTTGCTTCCTATACCTGGATGTAGGCTTGTGTGGAGGGCTTGGGTTTTCGTGATCCGAGAGCTGTTTGAGTTTATCCCACAAATCTCCTGAGGGTGTGTGGGTGGAGAGTTCTCACACCAAGTAAGCCATGCCTGATTTCTGATCTCACGTATCTCACGATGACTAGTCATGTTGAGGTTTCTGAAGCATTCAGAATGCTCAGGGGAGTTAGTTTACCTTAGTAAATTCCTGAATAAAGCATCTTTCTCTTGAGTTCTCGGATTTCTCACACAGTAGATACATCTTGTGTTCTTGTAGTGAGTGGAGGTTGTGGCAGTCTGTTAGGGGATAGCTATGTCTGGCAGCTTCTTTTAATAGCAGTGTGGTGAAATTGCTCCAGCTGGGAAGCTCTGTTGCTCTGTGCAGTAATTGAATTGCCCATATTCTAAACTTGAGTGGAACCATGGCCCAATCTGTTCTTTTAGATCCATCTTTCTCCTTATAGTTGATATGCGTGGTAACTGTAGGTGGTTATTTGTGCAGGGTCGGTCAGACACGTGAGGATGATGAATTATCCAATATGAGTGGAAAATAAGAATGTGGAGAGGAAAACAGATCTATAGACTGCTGCCTTTGGTGTGGTCGCTTGTCTTGCAGTGGAAACATCTGAAAGGATGACGTAGAAGTAGCTTGACATGTGTCCTTCCTGTGTCATCTATTCTGTGAGCAGAGGAAGTGGATGGGGTCATCCAGTCATGTGTGTGTGCATTAAAGTCACCTAAGATGATCGCTGGTTCGTGCTTTGCTGCTAAGCCAAAAAATGGTCTTGCATTCTGGTGGCAGGTGTAATTAGCTGGCTATGGATCGAGCTCTTGACGAAGATGGATGTACCCTACTTTGTCCAGGTTTGGTATGAGTGGAAAGCGTATAATTCTTAATGTTGCTTATGGTCCATTGTCACAGGAAGAAGGGTTTCCTGTAGGGACTAGAATGTCAAAGTTGTTTTCTGTGTTGGGTTGCTAAGAGGGTTGCAGATTTGCATGGAACCCAAGTATGCTCCACTGTAAGATGCCTAAAGGATGATCGTCAATGAAACTGAAGTGTATTATCCATGGGTTTGTATTAATGGTAGGTGAGTGGATCTGAGGATTGGTGACGGGCTGGTTCACTAGGTACCATGAGAGGTTGTGGTCCAGAGGGCGAGTCTTGCCTGAGGGATACCCTCTGTGGAGGAGCCCGAAGGATAGTAGCGGTTGCTTGGTTGAGATTCATTACTCCTGAGGTTGAAGGTCGTGGGATGAGGCAGAAGTTTGAGAAGTTTGTATCACAGAGTCTGACTGGTGTGGGAGAAGGTGAAAAATCATGGATCGACACTGGGGTATATCAGTGGAGTCTGGGGAAGGTGATGGGAGGTGTTGCCAACTGTTGTACAGTGGATTCGGTCTGTTGGTGTGTAATGGGGGTCGTTAACTGGGTTATAAGGCAGATGATGGCATTATCCACTAGAGATTGCAAGAACTGAGGGGTTTACTTGATTACCGGTAGGGCCATGGGCCAAGTTGGATTTTGTTGGTGTTGACCAAAATACTTGGTGTGACAGTATCTGTGAGGAGGGAGATGTTGGTGGGCATTTTGTCCGCGATGGCGTGATCAGTCAAAACGAGGCAGAGGAATTAAGTGCACGAGCTTTAACTTGAGTGCTAGGATTATCTGTGTGTCATGTCGTGGGGCGTGGGATGAATTTGTTCAAGTTAGGAGTTTCCTGGTGAATGTTCTTGTGGTTGTGGTTGGCGGTCCTTGTCAGGTGAATTATCTTTGGGGAGAAATGCCTCATCTAGAGTTTCAAATAAACGGAGCGTTCCAGGCATGAATGAGTGCTGTCTCCACAGTTTTGGGGCCTACTTTGTGCCATGGCATGTGGGTGTGCACAAATGGCACAATGTGGGGCTGCTCTGCATTTGGCTGATGATAACAAATCGCTGGCACTTGAAGCAGCGTAGGGTCTGGGATGTCATTTCTGGTCATTAAAACTCCCAAGATATCTAGGTTGATCGTCTGTTGGCGGGGGCCTGTTTGTTACCAAGAGGATCTTGTCGTGTCTAATCTTTGTGGACTTGCGACACAATTGGGTTCCCAGAGGATCTACATACGTAAGTCTGTGACTTAAATATCTCTAGGTGGTGTGGGTGAGGTATGTGACCACCGTGGCCTGATGAAAGATTGTAACTTGGGGATAGGTAGGTCTCTTGTTGAGTATGTGTGTTGCAGTGAGAACGACCCCAATCGCACACCATAGTATGAAGGTGGTCACATCTAGAATATGGAAACTTCTTTTCTATGGCAAAATACTGCTATACCTTACCTTTTGCCCCCCCCCCCAGTCTCTGTTAAAGTCATGGAATTTTGTCGATGTGAAACGAGAAGGTGAAGTGGCTCCCAGCGACACACAGACCCCGACTGCTGCAGTGTCTGCTGCAGTGTTGTGGTTGGTGTACAATGGTTTCTAGTCTTTCGTGGTTTTGGTTCTGGATGCGCGGGGCCGTGGTTTCTGTTGGCTCGTTGTTCTGCCGAGGTATTCAATTCCTTCGGAAACTTCAGCATGGCATGACGGGGCTTCTTTGTCAGTTTGTCAGGATATGAGGAGCAATCTGGGTCCTCTGTACTCTGAGAAGGCGGTTTGTTTCAAGGGAAGTCATACCTCTTCTTTTTATGTTCGAGTTCCTTGGCCAGTGGTGCGTCATAAGGAGCTGGGGAGAGATCCATATCTCCTTTCCTCTGGAAGAATTTGTCATTAGAGAAGCATTGGAGTACATATGCTAAAACTCCCCAGTTTGTAACCTATTGGTAAAATTCTGTAAAGCATTCACCCTAGGAGTGTCTAACCCTATATACGAAAGAAAAACTCTTCCTGTGGCTTAAAGCTAGTTCGGCTATGGACGGAATTGCCCACAGGGTCATATTCACAACCAGATGGGGGAACACTATGTGTTTTGTGTCCCAAGCAATCTCACTTCACACGGTTAGACAGACTCGTGTACCGTTGCAGATTGTAACGTATGTTGTTTAGTTGTAGATGAAGAATTAGGATGGAATTACCTACAAACTCCATGATCGTTCGTGTCTCTGTATAGCAAAAAAGCAAGCAAGATTGTACTTTTTACTTAAGGCGTCTTGTGCCAATCTTTGTCACGTAGGAGAGGACAACTCATGCCGTGTGCAAGTGTGCCGGAGCACTGTATTATCGACACAGACGTGTGCTCTAAATATTTTCGTGAGTCAATCGCTCTCCGACATGACAGACGTCTTTGGATTAGTGCCCTATAAGTGGACACATTTCTCGACATCGAGAACTTCGCCGTTGAAGATTGATTGTATTCACCAGTCACTTCCAGCACCACACATGGGACACAAGACCAGTGACAGTGCCTCCAACATATCACAGAGACGTCAGTAGATCCGGACAAGCTTTTGCTCAGAGGTGGCAGAATACTGGCTCAGGAATCAAGAAACCCGTCAGCGGGTAGTCGAGATGACGAAAACATGTTGGTGAGGCGATAGTATCACAGAGGGAGGATTGTTTCGTTCGTGGTTATAGGTCTTGTGGGATAGAGCGGCAGCGAAGTTGTTTGTGTTCTTGTAGTATAGATCCCGAGGAAACAGGTCAAGAACTGCCGTCTATATTGAGATCACTCGTCCAAGCGCGTACATCGGGGAATGGAAGGGCAGTATTATTATAGCAACGTTTGGGGCACGAACAGTATGCATCAGGATTTTGGAATTTCTCAATGTGATAACACCATAGTGAGAATTTATTGACCCCAACAATGCTAGGATCCATAGTAGACAATCGAGCATTTGTGGAGGGACGTCAAGAGTGAGGGTGAAGCGCTCTGGCATGTGCCACAAATACTTCCACCAGTATTGACGAGGATACTGTTTCCTGGCCAGCACACCAGACACTGCTTCCACTCATATAAAGCATTATTGGTTTTATGAAAGATGGATCAATGTTTCATCAGTCGTGTGAGATATATATCATATATATATATATATGATATATTACCAGATACGATAGATATATGAGGGAGACTATCTATATAAGCAGTAGCCAACATCATGACATGTATACATGCTACGCGAGGGGTCTTGAGTGCTCTGTGCGAAACTGTGTAACATGATAAGAGATGACATGGGTGATGTGTGTTAAAACATTGAGAAGGCTCCTGGGCAAACATGAGCAACCCTGGCTCTGGAGCGTGAGGAAGGGAGGAATAGAAACAGACAGGGGAGACTCGGTGGGTTTGCTGCTCCTCCGTGAAGACCGCTGTGATGCCCTTTGACCTGATAAACTTTTATGTTGCCTGTTATAAGCGTATCATGCAGTGTGACATGGACGGATTAGACCCCTGTATTGTGCCTATAGAAAAAGTGTAGGGTAAATAAACTTTTGTAATAAAGGAAGACTGTCATTTGTGTTGATTGATTTCGTGCCCTGGCCCTGTCTCCACAGGTGGCGCTTATTCCCCCTCGTGGTGTTGGGGACGCTGGTGGTGCTCGGTGGCCTTCATTGGAGGCTGTTCAGTGTTCACGACCCTGGAGGATAGCACGCCGTCTGCCAGCCTGCCTTGTGTTGGTGGTAGAGAGAGAGGCGGCCGGCGTTAACAATATCATAGATACATATAATGTGTGTCCGTGTGATTGAGAATCAAATACGTTTAATTTTATTTACCGTAAGTTTTTTTTAATTCAGCCGGCTATTATCCGCACAGTTGGGATGTGGTCAACACACCATAACCCATCGAGGACGATGATTGGGAGGATTCCGACGACCAGACGACCAAGCCAGACCCTTCAGGGATACTCGCCCACCCGCACTAAGTCTGTCATCTCATTCGCATCCTGCAACCCGGTCTTGCACAACCACCACATGAAAGTAATGAAAATAGTAAAATTTACAAACGCTAGGTATATAAAAATGGTAGAGGGAAATGTGCATTTTTAAAAGGGCTATAGTAGTTAAAATATTAGCATGTGTAAATAAGCCATATATAAATAGAGTAACTTCATCAAGGTAAACGATCCATACACCATTTGGTGTCAAGTCGCAATGTCAATAGAAATACTTTGTTTGCAATGTGGTTGGTATAAATATTTGAAAATTACGTCCCATATTATATTGAGTTAGAAAAAAGGAAATTGTGTTATAAAATCGATAGTGTTCGTTACCGAGTGTTTTTCTTATTTACGTAAATACATTAACAATACAAGAAAAAAAGTTCACTGTTTTAACCAAACAAGGGATCAATGCAACCGAAAGCATCGGGCAACATGCATAGTTATTGTGTAATGTTAGAAACCTACGTGCGCTTTTTTTTTTAATGCTCCCGTTTATTTATTTATATTTTAAAACTTTACTCCCTTATTTACCACCCTGGCTAACTGCACAGACGTGGGCAAGCTGTGGTATAGTGGGCGGTATCCTGAAGGGGCTGGCTTGGGTTCGTCTGGGTCGTCGGAATCCTCCCAATCATCGTCCTCGATGGGTATATGGTGGTGTTGACCTCTCCCCGACTGTGGCGGATATATCCGGCTGAATTAAAAAATACTTTACGGTATAATAAAATAAACTATTTTTCACTCACACACACACACATATATATGTATATATATATTGTTACGCCGACCGCCTCGTCTCTCTGCCACCAACACAAGGCAGGCTAGGCAGACGGCGTGCTATCCACAGGGTCGTGAACACTGAACAGCTCCAAGAGGCACCGAGCACCACAGCGTCCCCAGAACACCACCAGGGGAAACGCCACCTGGAGAGGCAGGGCACGAAATAAACACAAAATGACAGTCTTTCCTTTATTTACAAAAGTTATTTACCCGTACACTTTTCTATAGGCACAATACAGGGGGGAATCCAGCATGTCACACTGCATGATACAGCTTATAACAGGGCAACATAAAGTTTATCAGGTCAAAAGGGCACACACGAGGTCTTCACAGGAGCAGCACCCAACCGCGTCTCCCCTGGCTTGTTCCTCCGCTCCTCTGCTCGCAGCCAGTTGCATCATGTTTGCCCAGGATCCTTTTAATGTTAACACATACCCAGGTCATCCTTATCATGTTAACACATGTTTCGCACAGAGACAAAGACCCACTGGCGTAGCAATATATACATATGTGTGTGTATATGTATATATATATATATATATATATATATATATATATATATATATATATATATATATATATATATATATATATATATATCACACGATGATGCAAACTATTGATTTTTAATAAAACCAATAATGCTTTATATGAAGTGGAAGCATGTTCTGGTGTGCTGGCGCAGGAACAGGTACCTCGCAAAGTACTGGTGGAAGTATTGTGGACACATGCCAGAGCGCTTCACCCAACTCTTGACGTCCCTCCACAAATGCTCGATTGTCTACTATGGATCCTAGCATTGTTGGGGTCAATAAAATTCTCACTATGGTTTATCACATTGAGAATATCCAAAATCCTGAAGCATACTGTTTGCGCCCCAACCGTTGCTATAAATAATACTGCCTTCCCGGATGTACCGCTGGACGAGTGATATTAATATAGCGGCAGTTCTGACCTGTTCCTCGGGATCTACCAGCGAGACCACAAACAACTTCAACTGCCGCTCTATCCCACCGAAGACCTATACCAGACGAAACATCCTCCCTCTGTGATACTATCGCCTCACCAACAGGGTTTCGTCAATCTCGACTTGACCCGCTGACGGGTTCTTGATTCCTGAGCCAGTATTCTGCCACCTCTGAGCAAAAGCTTGTCCGGTCTACTGACGTCTCTGGTGATATGTGGAGGCACTGTCACTGTCTTGTGGTCCCATGTGTGGTGCTGGAAGTGACTGGTGAATAAAAGCAGCTTCAACGGCGAAGTTCTCGAGTTGTCGAGAAATGTGCCCTTATAGGGCACTCCACAGACGTCGGCAGGGGAGAGCGATTGACTCACGAAAATTTTTAGAGCACGTCTGTGTCGGATAATACAGTGCTCCGGCACACTTGCACACGGCATAGTTGTCCTCTCACTCGTGACCAAAGAATTGGCACACGCCTTAAGTAAAAGTACAAGTCTTGCCTTTGCTATACAGAGACACAGATCAACTATTGTAGGTAATTCCATCCTAATTCCTTCATCTACGCCAAGACATAGTTACAATCTGCACGGTACGCGAGCTGTCTACCGTGTGAAGTGAGATTGCTTGGAGACACGAAACACTAGTGTCCCCTCTGTTGGTGAAGATGAACCCTGTGGGCAGTCCGTCCATAGCCGGACTGCTTTAAGCCACAGGGAAGAGTTTCTTGTATTAGGTTTAGGAACTCCCTAGGGTGAATGCTTTGCAGAATTTTACCAGTAGGTTACAAACTGGGGAGTTTAGGTAGTACTTCAAGCATTCTCTAATGACAAAATTCTTCCAGAGGAAGGAGAATATGGATTCTCCCCTAGCTCCTGATGACCAGCCACTGGCCAAGGAAGCGAACCAGAAAAAGAAGAGGATGATTTCCCCTGAAACAAACCAGCCTTCTCAGAGTACAGAGGACCCAGATTGCTCCTGCAGTCCTGACAAACTGACAAAGAAGCCCCGTCATGCCATGCTGGAATTTCCGAAGGAATTGAATACCTCGGCAGACACGAGCCAACAGAACCACGGCCCACTGCATCCAGAAACCAAAACCACGAAAGACATAGAAACCATTGTTAACCAAACCACAACACTGCAGCAGACACTGCAGCAGACATCTGACCAGACCACTTCACCTTCTCGTTTCCACATCACAAATTCCACTGACTTTAACAGAGCAGTAGATGCAGTATTTGCCATAGAAAAAGAATTTCCATTTCTAGATGTGACCACCTTCATTACTAATGATGGCGATTTCGTTCTCACGGCAAACACGGACTCAACAAGAGACCTCCTATCCCCAATTACAATGCTTTCATCAGGCACGGTGGTCAACATAATACCTCACACCACACCACCTAAGAGATTTAAGGTCATCTTAGAAAAGTTTTCACAGGGTTTTCCTCTCCAATGCCTCACAGACTTACCGTATGTAGTCTCGGGAACCCATTGTGTCGCAAGATCCACAAAAGATTAGACACGACAAGTCCTCTTGGTAACAAACAAGCCCCCGCCAACAGAGATCAACCTAAATATCTTTGGAAGTTTTAAGACCAGAAAATACATCCCAGAGCCCCTACGCTGCTTCAAGTGCCAGCGATTTGGTTATCATCAGGCCAAATGCAGAGCAGCCCCACATTGTGCCATTTGTGCACAACCACATGCCATGGCACAAAGTGCCCAAACTGTGGAGGCAATCATCATGCCTGGAACCTCCGTTGTGAAAAGAGATGAGCATTTCTCCCCAAAGATAATCCACCTGAGGTTGAAACGTCCTCATAGCGTCCGATGGAAGGTGGAAGCTATTGACGTTATTTCTTTTGTGGTTTCCCCTGCGGTCATAAGGACGAGGTTTTAAAGGCAATAAGGTGGGATATTTTAAGTTTTTCATTTTTTAAATAATAAAACCGATTGCTCCTTTATATTGTTTTAGGTTCTGATTCTTGTGTCCATTTTCTTGGTGTTTTAATGTTTACTTTTTGGTGTTTTACCAGTTTTACGTGTTTATGTAAAGTGTCCGTGTTTTCTTTTTACTTAAACCCCTTTTTTAAGAGACATATGATACCATACTTGGCTACCTGTGGCAAGCAATTGACTACCTTCTATCAGCCCTTAAGGCTGACACGCACTCCCCTCAGAGTTAACCACGCTTACCAGACGGAAACCCTTGGGAATTCGGTCTTTCTTCCTTTTCTCACACACACATTTTCCTTTTGATCTTTTTACACTCTTCTAGACGTGTCCTCCTTTCGATACATGTATTGTTCCTGGACGTACTAACCAGGTGGTGGCAGCAACTAATGACCTAATTAACAAGGGTAATTAAGAGTAATTAAGTCAATCACTACGATTGCGCCTAAAGATGAAGCTACCCTGAATTTCCTGCAGGAAATGAAGAAGCTTAAAGATGGGAGGAAAGTGATCTGATCACATCACACCCACAGGTCGTGGGGGCTCCCAGAATGTCAAAAGGGAAGATCCCAACTAGCCAAGTCCTGGTAACCTTGAAAGGAGCCCCAATCACTACTCTTGATCTGAGGCACCTACAACCACAGAACATATGTCAGAGCCACTTCAGTTCTTCAAGTGCCCAAAATACGGTCACCACCAGGCTAGCTGCAAGACCAAGCCCGAATGTGGTGTCTAGCAAGGCACACAACACCGAGGTGTGCCTTAAGGCACACAAGGAAGGACAATAGGCAAATGTCCCAACTGTGCCAAGAGGCATCATGCCTGGAGCCTGTCAGGCAGGAGGCGGCCCTCAGTCGACAAGAGATTGCTAAAAATCGACCAGACATTGTTCCTGCTCCCCCAGGCAATCATGTCTACGGACAGAACAAAAGGGAAAAGGCTCCTAAGAGGAAGAAAGCTCCTCCCCAGCTGACACCGGATATCTCCAATAAAACGGAGTTTCCGGCCACTGGAAATGTGCAGAAAAAGAACCAGAGGAATAAAGGTTCAAAGAGCACTGTAAAAGCTTTCCCAAGAGTTGACAATCTCTTCTTTGACGGAGGTTGAGTAAGGAGGCAGAGAAGGCAGTCACGGTCACCATGACTGCAGTGACTGTTGCAGTCCTGAAAGGGTGGAAGCTGGACAGAGCCAAACCAGCCCCACCCTCACCCCAGGTCGAGACTCCCCTCCCTACTCCAACCCTGACCATGCCCCCACAGGCAGCGCCAAGCCATGCTGAATCTGTGTAATCAGTGCCAGAGCAGGCTGACCTTACCCAGGTAAAGTCAGCAAAGAAGAGAAGAAAGAAAGAAGAAGAAGAAGAAAACAAAACAGACAAAGCCTAATAACAGAAAGCCAAGCTAACTAAAGTCAGAGCTACCAAAGGCTCTCCACCTTCTATTGGACCCATGGATAGCCTGACAAACAGCCCAAAAACAGATGAGGATCCCTCGGTCAGCGGGACCCCGATATAGTTAGACTCTAAATCAAAATACAATGACATCTTAAATGTAACTAACACCAAGTAACATCATGACACACAATCTAAGCATACTAGAGTGGAACATCTATGGCTTCAATAGAAGAAATGCCTTCCTTCACGAAATGCACCATTTCGATCACTGATATTGTCATGCTTCAGGAGTATCATGTCTTAATGCTGCCAAGCATAGCTGTCAAAAGAGGCTTGATCACCCTGGTCAGAGCAACAATCCCCTGCTCCGCAATAGCCGATGCACTGCACTCTGATGATGTTGAATCTCTTGCTGTTGAGATACACCTGGAAGGGGACCTCCTCAAGCTGTACATTGTGTACAGCAGGCCATTCTGTAGAAGCTTAGACATCAGCACAAGACTGGCTCCCTGCAGGGTATCGGATGTGGCAGGCCATCACATAGCCAATGTGCTCGAGACATTCCCAGAGATCGCTCTTCTCAATACCCAAGAGCCAATGCATGTCAGAGGAGGGGTCCTAGACCTCACCTTAGCCACTGTGGCTCTGGTGGGGAGAATCAAATGGTGCGTCGATGAGAATGTCACAAGTAACCAAGTGTTTTCCAAGATGGAAATGCCTTGGCCCACTGTCTTAGATGTATGAACACCCACAGAGTGAAAAAAGTGGAATTTCTTGAAGGCAGACCTACCAATGACATAAATCAAGTAGCTTCGCAGACCATACCTATAACTCGACCTTGGTGCAGGAGTTACAAAGATGCCTGGTACTTTAATGACGAGATTAAGCTAGTCAACCACAGAGTGAACATGTGCAGAAAACAATTCCAAAAGCATAGAACCTCTGACAACCTAGCCCTCTTAAAGAAACCCTTTTCAGGATACCAAGGAAAACTGCCAAAAGTCAGGCAGGAAAAGTGGCTGGAATGGTCCTTTGACCACCAAACCACCCTTACAAAGCTGTGACAATGGGTCAGGCAAACTACACACCATGTCACATGGTGTGTGCCCCAAGGTGCACACACCATGATCCTCAGTCAGAGGCAAACAGGCTGGTGCACGAGTTCTCTGCAAAAAAGAGCAGCTGAATCTGATAACTCAGATGTTATCTTTTCCCTGAGGAGCTAACCTACAAAACAGTTCTCATTCATACCCCATCATTTCTCATCTAGGACTGACAGGTGAGCTTGGATTCCTGCAACTTAGTAACAAGTCCTGGGAATCTTCCACTCTACTCCAGAGCTGGAAGAGGGCTATCATAGTTCCCAACCCAAAACCAAAGGAGCCAGGTAAATACCGCCCCATCTCTCTCTTCAACTGTCTGGGCAAGATGGCTGAGATCGGACTAAACAGATTCTATTGGAAAATGGGACCCCCACATGAACACCTCCATGGGTTCACAAGGGGCATGAGCATAGCACACAGTATAGTCACGCCTGTAAGGAAAAATTAGTACTATCACAGTGATAGTATTCCCATAACCTGGAGAAGGCTTTTGAATTAGCAAGTTCTCTTGCTATTCAGGAGACCCTGATCCAGAAGGGAATCAGAGGAAAGCTCCTGGTCTGTATAGATGACTATTTCAGGAACAGAACAACCAAATTCAGATTTCAAGATCACTTATCACAGCATATGCCAATAGAAAATGGGATGACTTTTCAACACCCTAATGTCCTGTATATATCCAGCACTGTCTGGACCTTATGCTTAAGAAGTGTTATAAGACAGGACTAAAGATCTCTGTAGCCAAATTAAAAGCCATGGCTCTGAGACACAATGTCCAAGGCACAAATCTGAGAATCCAGGGAATGGACTTAGTGGGTCCAGGTCTTCCAATACTTTGGGGTAAGGATTGACCAGACCCTTTTCTTTCATAAGGAGTTCCAGTACCTGGTTGACCAGACCAAAACAAGACTGTCTGTCATGAGAGCAATAAATGGGAGACATAGGAGCTAGACATCATGCCGTCCGGCCCATTGTGGACTATGCTTCTGTTTCCCTGATTACCACAAAGCCAAAAAAAAAAAAAAAAAAAAGTTGGAGACAATTCAAAATGAAGCTACTAAGATTATTTTGGGTGCCTAAGGTTGACGATGGTCCTTAACCTTCTCCCCTTGGACTCATGAATTGATTTAACGGCAGCACAGTTTCTTTCAAAGGTCATCCAGACACCTAGGAACACAAGCCTGAGACAAAAAAATATGCAGACGCCTAGAACATGATCACGAACAAATACTTGCCAAGGGCATGGACTCTCCCCCCACACTGACTTTATTGAAGCCCCGCTGTGGGTTTCAATATCGAGTTCTCTGTTATGATCTTGTTCAGGGCATGAACTCTCCCCCCACCCTGACTTTATTGAAGCCCCGCTGTGTTCTCAAGTTCTCTGTTATGAGCTTGTTCAGGAGAAAGAATCACTACCCAATGCCTAGTCTAAAAGCGAAGCCAAGAAGGTCATTGCAGTCATCACTCCTCCCAAATAGTAGAACCTTCTTCATGGATGGATCAGTCGATCCCTTAAGCCACACTACAGGCGTCGGCTTTGTAGCAAGGGATGCCACAAAATCCGTGAGGGTAACGGACAACTCGCTACTTGCTTGCTTGCTTGCTTGCTTGAGATTTGCGAAGTTCTGGCTTCGCCCGGGCCTTTCACTTATGGCCCGGCCTGTGTCAGCTTTTTATGGCTGTCTCATTTGTTTGTCTGACACTCGGTGCTTACCGTGGTGTGGGATTGCCAGCAGGCGCTCCTGTAGCCGTGGTGTAAGCATCTCGCATATCTCTTTACCCAGCACGACGGCTGTGTTCTGTGGGCTTTGTCTTAGGAATTGCGTGTGCACCAATTCTCAAGTAATGTACGAGTGTGGCGTTCGGCTCGCCGCAATGCAAAGCAAAACCTCTCTTCATGTTCTAGGGTTTTTATAATCTGCCTGCACAGTGGTAACCTAGGCGCATTCTGTGCAGAATGACTTCGGTACCTCTGTTGTTTATTTCAGAGAGTGCCAGTGGTTCATAGCCTGTGGCGTCTGAGTACCAGCTGGCCGAGGGGGAATATCTTGTTTCCTCACTGTGAAGCTGCAGGAGGAAGGAGTTGGCCGTCACCGTACACTTCCTCCAAAGTAATTTTCGGCTCCGATGTATTATCATGGGATTAGGGGGCATACCCCTGCCGATTTCGGCTAATCTGTCAGCAAGCTCATTTCCTCTGATCCCTATGTGGCTGGGAACCCAGTTTATGATAATTCTTCTACTCTGAGCAAGAATCCTCTGTGCTAGTGTGCGGATGGTTGTCAGGAGGTGATGTTGTCAGTGGGTGAGCGCTGCTGAAGACAGTCGACGGCTCCTTTGGAGTCTGTGTGTATGACCACGTGTCCTTCCCTCACGGACGCGTTGCTCAGTGCTCCTATGATAGCAACTGCCTCTGCCTGTAGTGAGGAGGCGTTGTCTGTTTCCCTCATGGATATTGTGGCATCCCTTGCTGCGAAGCCGGCGCCTGCAGTGTGGGTCAAGGAATCGACGATCCATCCGTGTAATTGTTCTGCTCCCGGAGGGGTGATGTTGCAATGACCCTCTGGGTTTCTGCCTTTAGGCTAGGCGTACAATATTCATTCTTTTTGCTTGCCAGTCTCATGACCGAGAACTCTATCGAGGTTTGTGCCCACGGCGGAGCTTCGACAAAGTCAGGGTGTGGGGAGTCTATGCCCTTGGCAAGTAGCGGTTCTTTGAGCTGGTGGCGTATTAGCACCCTGGCTGTGTGAGACAGCCAGGAGTTGTTTGCAAACAGCTCGTTATCTTGTTCTAGGCGTCTGACAATTTTATGTCTTAGGCTAGTGTTCCTGGGAGCCTGGATGACCTTTGATAAGAATTGTGCTGCCGTTAGATCAATTCGTGAGGCCAAGGGGAGAAGGTTTGTCTCCACTAGGAGGTTGAGGACCTTTGCCCACCTTGGGGCACCCAAAATGACCCTGGCGGCTTCGTTTTGTACTGTCTCCAATCGGTCTTTATATTTTCTCTTAATGCCAATCAGAGCGAGGGAGGCATAGTCTACAATGGGCCTGACAGCATGTACGTAGAATGATCTTAGTACTCTATGTCTGGCCCCTATGCGTCTTCCACTCATTGCTCTCATGACAGACAGTCTTGCCTTTGTTCGGTCAAGCAGGTGCTGGACCTCCTTGCGGAAGGAGAGGGTCCGGTCTATCCTTACCCCAAAGTAGAGGTAGTCCTGGACCCACTCCAAGTCCATTCCCTGGATTTTCAGACTTGTGCCTTGAACTCTCTGTCTCAGAGCCATGGCTTTGGATTTGGCTGCAGAGATCTTTAGTCCTGTCCTGCAACACTCCTCGGATACCAAGTCCAGACAACGCTGGGCTTTGTTTAGGCAGTGTGGTCCAGTGGAGATGATAGCGAGATCGTCTGCATAGGAGATGATCTTGCACCCCACTGGGAGGTTTATGTTGAGGATACAGGACATTAATATGTTAAAAAGGGCTGGTCTGACAACCCCACCCTGTGGCGTTCCATTTTCTAGTGGCATGTGCTGTGATAAGTGACCTTGGAATTTGACTCTGGCTGTTCTATTGGTAAAGTATCACCTATCCAAGCCAAGAGCTTACCTCTGATTCCTTTTTGGATCAGGCTCTCCTGAATGGCAAGAGGACTTGCCAATTCGAAAGCCTTCTCCAGGTCAAGGAATACTACAACAGATGTGCCCGTGTTTATTGTGCTCAAGAGTGTGGCTATGCTGTGCGCTGTGCTCATGCCCCTGGTGAACCCATGGAGGTGTTCGTGTGGGGGTCCCATTTTCCATCGGAGCCGGTTCAGTACCATCCTCTCGGCAGTCTTGGCCAGACAGCTGAGGAGAGAGATGGGGCGGTACTTCCCCGTCTCCTTTGGTTTAGGGATGGGAACTATGGTAGCCCTCTTCCAGCTCTGGGGTAGAGTGGAAGTTTCCCAGGACTCGTTGATGAGTTGCAGGAATGCAAGCTCACCTACCAGTCCCAGGCGGGAGATGATGGGGTACGAGATCCCGTCATCGCCCGGGGCTGTGTTGCAACTGGCTTTATATGCATCTCTTAGTTCCCTCAGAGAAAAGATAACGTCTGAGTTATCGGGTTCGGCTGCCCTTTCTCTGATGTGAGCAAGTCTGTCTGGTTGTAGGCGTTCTTGTCTTGCCCTCAGTTCGGCTGGAGGCTGTCGCTGCTCGTTCTCGCAGAGAACTCTTGCGCCAGTCTGTTGGCCTCTGACTGGGGGTCGTGGTGCGTGCATCTCGGGGCTGAGCGGCTGGTGGCTCGCTTGACCCGTTGCCATAGCTCTGAGAGGGTGGTACGGTGATTGAAGGACTCACACCATTCCAGCCACTTTTCCTGCCTCACTCTGCTGGCAGTTTCCTTGGCGTCCCTGACAGCCTCCCTTAGGAGGGCTAGGTTGTTGGGGGTTCTTTGCCTTTCGGAAATGTTTTCAGCACATATTTACCCTGTGGTTGACCTCCCTAATCTCGTCATTGAAGTACCAGGCGTCCTTGTGACTCCTGGACCCAGGCCGAGTTTTGGGTATGGTCAGTAAGGCTGCCTCATCAATGGCATTTACAAGTCTGGCTTGTAGCACTTCCACATTTTCACTTTGTGTGGGTTCATTGCTTCTCAGACAGCGGGCCAAGGTGCTCTGGAACGCCTGCCAGTTGGCCTTGTCTGTTTTCCATCTTGGATTCGGTTGTGGTATTTCGGCTGGGTCACTATCCATGAGGGTTGTTATAGTGCCATAGTGGTCACTAGTGACGGTCTCATCGACACGCCAGCCAATCCTCTCCACCAGAGTCGCAGTGGCCAGGGTGAGGTCTAGGACCCCTCCTCTCACATGCGTTGGCTCCTGGCTGTTGAGGAGAGCGATCTCGGGGAATGTCTCAAGCACGTTGGCTATGTGACGGCCAGCCGCATCCGGTGCCCTGCAGGGAGCCAGGATGGGTGGTGTGCATTGAAGTCTCCCCCTATGATCACTCGGTCGTGTGCTGCGGAAGCACATACCTGGCTGATGTCTAAGCTACTACAGTGTGGCCGGCTGTACACATTGTACAATTTCAGGGGTCCCCCGGCCAGTTGAATCTCGACGGCAAGAGATTCAACATCTTCTACACAGTGCGGTGCATCGGCTATTGCGGAGCAGGGAATTGTTGCTTTGACCAGGGTCATCAGGCCTCTTTTGCCATCGGAACGTAGCAGCGCGTAGACGTGATACCCGGAGAAGCGAACAGCTTCCACTGATAATGTCTCCTGGAGCATGACGATGTCAATGCTCCTTGATCGCACTATTGCGTGGAGGATGGCACTCCTTGAGGAGAAGCCACAGATGTTCCACTGCAGAATACTTAGATTGCGTGCCATGATGTTACTAATTGATAGCTACATGAGAGACATCGTCGTATTCGGATGGACAGCCGGAGTCTGACAACTCCATTGTGAGATCTTCACTGCTTGAGGGGTCTCCTTCGGCTGTCAGGCTATCCCTGGATCCACTGGGGGGTGGAGAGCCTTTGGTAGCTCTGACTTGTCTTGTTTGGCTCTTTCTCTGGCCAGGCTGTTTCTGTGCCTTGGCTGGCCTTGCCTGGGCAGGCTCAGCTTCTTCTGATTCGGCTTGTGGCACTGAATCAGCCTGGTTAGGCTCTGCCTGTGAGGGCATAGCCTGGCTAGGCTCTGCCTGTGAGGGCATAGCCTGGGTTGGAGTGGGGAGGGGAGTCTCGACCTGGGGTGAGGGAGAGGATTGGGCTGATTTGGCCCTCTCCATCTTCCTTCACTTTATACTTTTGACAGTCTGTTTGAATGCCGTCATGGCGACGTCGACTGCCTTGTCCGCCTCTTCCTTGGTCCTGGACAAGGATACCGCCACTGCTGTGACTACAGCAGTGATCAGGATCGACATGTCCCCCTCGTCGAAGAACATGTCTTCTGGGTCTGAGGAGGACCGTGTGGTGCTGTTGGAACCTTTCTTCCTGTGGTTCCTCTGCACTGCTTTACTGGGGGAACTCGTTTGTCGGAGATCTCCGGTGTCGGCTGGGGGGCAGCTTCTTCCTCTTAGGAGTCGGGAAGGCTTTCGCTTTGTTCCTCCCCAGAACTAGGCCGGGTGCAGGACAAAGTCTGGTCGCTTCTTAGTCAACTCTTGCCTTTGAGGCCGCCCCTCTTTTCCTGACAGAGCACACAGGCTCAGGCGTGATGCTCTTGGCTAGTTGACATTTGGCTTTGTCCTTCTTTCTCTTTATGTGCCTGTGATGCACCGACCTCGGGGTTGGGCCTTTGTTACAGACACTACATTTTGGCTTGCTGTGCAGTACAGCCTGGTGGTGTCCGTTACTATCTGGCACTTGAAACACCAAGTGGTTCAGGCACATCGTGCTGTAGGTGATAGGTACCCTCACAGTTTACCCAGATCAAGGGTGAGCTTGGGCTAACTTTCATGGTTACCCGAGGACTTTGCCTGTGGAGTCTTCCCCTTTTGGCAATCTGTCGAAGCCTCCAGTACCTGTGGTGTGATGCTATCACCTCCGTCGTAGAGACTGAGAAGCCAAAGTAGCCCATCTGGACTCTCTTTTCTCGGCTTCAGTGGCGAGAGGCTCACTTTCCTCCATCTTTGCTCCTTTGTTCCTGCAGGAAACAAGGTTGCTTGATCTTTGGGCAGAGAGTCATCCTGATCTCGCGCAACCTCGGATCGACAGCCGGATTTGTAGCGCTGGCTCTCATCCCTTACCATTTGGTAGGCATTGTCGAAGCTCTTCGGGTTTGACGGGGACCTAATGCGGAAACCCTTGGGGTCCAGACCGCCATCAGAGTCGGTCCCGGCCTCGTCGTTTCGTCCGCCTGTCGTTTTGGGGTTTGTGTGAGTCCAGCGTTTCGTGCTGGTTCAGCGGTCTCCCTGATTCATCAGTGGGTCGTCTGAGGGGAGCTCAGATGCCTTCCTGGTCTGGTAGCTGGCCTGGGAGGGGCCAGCCGGAAGTCCACTCTGTTTGGACAATCTGTGGACATGACATGTTTGTACATGATTTCCGTCCTTGTCCACCATCTTGGCAGCAGGCATGATCATGTGCATACATGTGCTCGGGGTTTTCTTTGCCACCGGAGGCAGTAAGGCTCAGGTGGCTATCCGTGGTCTGCTGGCCTTGCACGGGTCGTCAACAGTAAAGGTCTGTCCTGTGGGGGATTTTTTTGTTTTGATTTTCCATGGACTTGTGCATGCTTCACCCATCAAGGAGTCCACAAGGGGAAGCTGAGTGCTAGAAACCAATTTCTACAGCAACAGGGGTGATGAGTGTGATATACGCAGCCAATTAGCCCATTTGAAATGGGTACGCACGGTACGTGTGGGTACCAAACGCAGCATGACTGCTTGCACCCTAGCCGCACGAGGGAGACCAGCCGATTGCCTGACTGGGCTGGATCAGGCGCCTGTCTTGCAAATAGAGACCAAAGAGGGGTGCTAGCCGCAGGCGTGCACGATCGCTCAAAACATCCAGGACCCCGTCTCTCCAGCTCACAAGGGGCACGCACGGCAAACACGTGGGTAGATTAACCTCTGGGTATCCAGAGGGGCCTTCCCTACAGGACTCATAGGGAACACTTCTGCTCCTCCCTCAGGGGAAGAGCTCTTCACTTTTCCGGCAGTTCCTCTCACTCTTCAGAGAGGACCTTACCCTTTTCAAGTGGATCCCTCTTTCTCTGAAACGCCCAAAGGTTTTCACCTCATTATGAAAGAGGGGGGGTCCGCACCTGTTCCGTCAGTTCCTTCATCCCTCTGAAAACAGCCGGCCATAGACTGTTTCACCACAGTGAGGGAGAGAATTATATTTTTCCAGGAGGTCCCTATGCAGGACGTTTTAAGGTGAACCCTCTTCTCTCTGAACTCCAAAGATGTTTCACCTCAGTGAGAGAAGGGGGTCCTGTACCTGTTCATAAGCTCCTTCGTCCCTGAAAACAGCCCCAAACCCCAGACTGTTTTCATCACAGTGAGGGAGAGGACTGACTTTTTTTCCAGCAGTTCTTTGGCGAGTGGTTACGTGGATCCCTCTTCTCTCTGAAACACCAAAGTTTCACCTCAGTGAGAGTAGAGGGGACCTGTCTTTTCCAGTAAGTTCCTTCATCCCTCGAAATAGCCACCACAGACTATGTCATCATAGTGAGGGAGAAAGACTAACTTTTATCCGTACTTCCATCACATAGGAACTGATGTCTGTCTAGCAGCTGCTATTAGACAGACCTGGCTGAAGGCTGAGAAGGGGGCTCTACCTGCCTAACGCCCTATTCGAAAGAAAGAGTGGCAGTCATCAGATGGTCTGCCAGACCAGTCCCTAGCAAAAGAATGGCAACTCTGTGCACACCGTAAGGCAGGCCTTCTAAGGCCCCCCAGACACACCCTCCCCTGCGGGAGGTAAAGGTCTGCCCACATCTGAGCACGCGCCCGAAGATGGGATCCAGTTCACCAGAAGGTGTGCACAGAGTTATCCTATGCCAAAATTCGTATAGGAAAGAGTAGGCTAGGAGGGCACGAAGCTACATGCAGCACATAGCATCGTGGCATCAAACAATGGGGGCGCGTCACCGTCCGGTAACGCGGAAGAGCCGAGGCCGAGATTGCATGGGAACCGGGCCGGTGCATCTCTTAATATGCCCATGCAAAAGCCACACGATCGAGGGATCATGGTGACTCTCTTGGCGTTGCTCGGCTCCACCGCTGCGCCCCGTCCGCCACCCTTGCCGGAACCGATCCTCCCTTCTCTCTGAATCGTCCAATTAAGGACCAATTCACCGCAGGGAGAGAGGGGAGGAGAGCTGCTGATGTTCTAACTCGCTACTGGCAGAGGCAGTTGCGATCATGGGATCATAGGGCTACCCCACATGTCCCTGAGGGAAGGACATGAGATCATACGTACAAACTCCAGGCCAGCCAATGACTGTCTACAGCACAGCTTACCCAAAGACAACATCTACCTCCTAACCACTGTGCTTATCATAGCGCAGAGGATTCTTGCTCAGAATAATCATTAACTGAATTATCATTATAAGCATAATCATTAACTGGGTCCCCAGCCACATAGGTGTCAGAGGGAATGAGCTTGCTAATAGAATAGCTGACATTAGCAGGGGTATGCCTCTAAATCCCATGATCTTACAACCAAGCCCAAAAAAATCTTAAGGCATAGGTGTAATGCCACAACTCTTGCCTTTCTCCTGCAGCTTCACTGAGAGGGAAACAAGATTTTCCCCGCCACTCCATGAAACATTCAACTGAGGTACCAAAGTCATTCTTCACAGAATCAGACTAGGTTACCATTGCTCATGGCAGATCATATAACTATTGACTATGCCACCGGGCTGGTAAATATATTATGCTGCATGCTTACATCATGATAGCAGGAGCGCTTGCTGGCAATCCCAACACCACAGTAAGCGTCGAGTGTTAGAGAGAAAAAAAATGACACAGGCCAGCCCATATAACTTGAAGGCCTGGGCGAAGCTATTTCTTTGATAATCTCAATCAATCAATTCACAATGACTTAAAGTTCTAGGTTATGGTCTATTCTGGACTTGCCAGGAGTAAATCCAGAATGCTCTAGTCTCTGGTGCCTTAGTAGGTGGCTATGGATCCATTTCAGAAGAATGTAGGTGAAAACCTTGCCTGGTCCCAATGATCCCCTTCCCCTTTCCAGAGAGGGATGACCACGCCCCTCAACAGGTGAGGGAGAATGGATCCAGACTGCCAGATGTGAAGCTCCGTGCCATAGTTTCGCCCCCTGCCTTTAGCATTTCAGCAGGGATATCACATATGCCTGTAGCTTTCCAATCCTTCAGATTAGAATTCGCCATCCTAACCTCCGTTAATGTTGGAGGTTCCTCACTGATGAGTGGGTCCGGCATAGGTATTGTGATACCACTTGCATCCAAACTAACTTCTGGAGGGTCTACCTGGTACAGCTGTTTAGAATACTTAACCCAACATTCACGAACCCAAACATGGTCTGAGATGATCTGCCCATCCTCTCAACGGACTGCAGTCTTCTGCGAAGAGGGCTTAGAGTTCAAATTTTTCAGGGCTTGGTAGGCAGGGCGAAAGTCAATTTTCAAAAAATGGCCTTCAGTCTCCTCAGCAAGGTTCCTCATGAACTGTTCCTTGTCCTTTCTAAGCAGTGTCCAAGCAAAGAACGGCGCAAGTCCTGAGGCATGCGACATGCTTCTGTGGCCTCCAATGTCTCCAGGGAGATGAAAATTTTGCCTTACTCTCGGGCGTTCACTAATGGACTACTGGGCTGCTTCGAGTGTTTCCCCCTTGAAGGACTCGCACAGAGCAACCGATTCCGTATATATATATATATATATATATATATATATATATATATATATATATATATATATAATATAATATATATATAGATATATATAAATCTATAACTACACACACACACACACACACACACACACACACACACACACACACACACCACACACACTATATATATATATTATATATGTATATATATATTTATAGTGTTATATTATATATATATTATATATATATGAATATATATTTATATATGTGTGTGTGTGTGTGTGTGTGTGTAGTGTATGTGTATATACGTATATATAATATATATATATATTATATATATATTATATATATATATATATATATATAATACTATATATTTATATACATTTTTATATTTTGTTACATAAGCTTTGCCCCTGAACAGTGACACCCTCTGGCCAAGGACAGGGTTGTAACAAATACCGTTTATTAGGAATACAAAATTATTATTATGCTTAATGTAGGGTCAACCCTTTTAAGTTAAGATATAAGCACGAGCTCAGTTCTACTCATTTCATTTATGATTTTATCAGAAGTCATTCTTGTCACTCCCTAATTACATTTAGTATTTCATTGATTTATGCTATATTATATACATTATTTGACGTCTTAGGTATTGCTGCCTAATTACTTTTCATATGTAAGGGAGAAGCAGAAAGCCATTATTCATCTTAACACTATATTACATCAATCACATGTTCAGTAATTAACCATCACCACATCATCAAAAGTATTCAACACTCTCATCATCATTAACACACCATAATGTGACCCATCGATAAACAGAATAAATATACTTATATAGCGCTCGCCAGCTCGTTCCCTCAGACGTCCAAGTATGTTCTGAGCTCCTTCCTCGTTATTCACCATACAATGAAGAAAGGTCGAACCATTTCCTGTGAACCGTGAATGTGAATCTGAACCCGACAAAAGTACACTAATCGAACACCGTCCCCAAAAAGCTATCTTGCAAAGCAAAATCAGTTCGGGGAGGAGAAGCCAGGTCATCTCAGGAAGCAGCGCGGTTCTCTCCGCTTTATCAAAATATTATAAGTATTATAATAAAATTATATATATATTATATAATTTTAATATATTAAAATTATATATATCTATAATAAATATTATTATATATTATATATATATATATATTATATATAATATAATATATATATATATATACGTGTATATATATAAATTTTAAAATATATATATAATATATATATAAATAATATATATATATATTATATTATATTATATATAATATTGCTACGCCAGGGGGTTTTTGGTCTCTGTGCGAAACATTTTTAACATAAAAAGGATACCTGGGAGTGTAAACATAAGGGCCCCTGGGCAAACATGACGTGCGGCTGTGAGCGGGGGAGCGAGGAACAAACCGAGAGACGCGGTTTGGGTGCTGCCCGTGAAGACTCTGTGTGCCCTTTTTGGGCCTGATATTGAGGGCCCCCCTGTGTCGTCCCCTCGGTCCCCTACTATTCTTTCGTCTCCCCCCTTTTCGAGATGAAAGGGGGGCGTTCCTCCCCGTTCCCGGAGGGGTCGCAGCCCGTACGCCCCCCAGGTTCCAAAACCCCTGTTTTTATCCCCCGGGGGTGAGGATGCCCTAACGGGGAGGAAACGCGGCAACAGAAAAAGGGAAGCCACCTGGGGCGCTCACCCGCGCGGCCTGTCACCCGTCCTTATATTTTAGCTTTTTCTTTGGTGTTTTGCTTTTTATTTTTTGTAGTTTTTTAAAATTTTTGTATGTTTTAATAAAAATTTTTAAGGTTTTGACAACTTTTTAAAAGAGACACACACAGAAAAGAATTTGCAAAAACTTTTAATCTTTTTTTACCCTTTTATTTTTATCTTAACTTTATTTTGAAAATTTTACATTTTATCTTTTTTTATTATTACATTTTTAACATTTTTTGAACGATCTTACCATTCATAATGGTTCTTTTTTTTTATTTTACTATTTTGTTTTAAGGAAATTTTTTCTTTTATAATAAATTTTTAAAAAGTTATTTTTAAATTTTTATGTAAAAAACATTTTAGTTGCAAGCAATTTTTTTTGTGAGATTTTTTAGAACCAAACTCAGTTTCGCGGGCCAGGGGCAAGGAAAGTCCCCGGCCCTTTTAAAAGGGGGTCGGGTGACTTTTTGGGTCCCAAGATAGGGGGTTCCGGCATAAAGGTAATGATTAATTTTTATATGTGAAAAAAGGGGGTTTTTTCGTTTTAATGTTTTTTCGGTTTTTTTTTTTATTCTGTTTTTTTTCTTTTTGTTTTTGTGTTTTTTTTTTACGTGCCGTATTTCGTTTTTTCCGTTTTTCTTTTTTTTTTAAAAAAATTTTAAA
>NW_023659330.1:529033-534033 GCF_015228065.2 Penaeus monodon
CCCTGGGGGGGCCTTTTTTGGCCTTTTGGGAAAAGGCCTTTTGGGGAAAAAGTTGGGGGGAAAAGGGGCTTCCGGGAAGGGGGGCCCCCAAAAACAGGTTGGGCCCCCTTTTTTTTAGGCCCACCCCTGCTCAGCCCCCCCGGGCCCAGGGGGGCCTTTTTTTGGGGGGCCCCGGGAAGGGCCTAAAGTGGGGAAATTAAGGGTTTAAAGGGGCTTTGGGGAAGGTGACCCGAGCATTTTTCAAGGCTTGTTTTGGGGGGCGGGGAAAGGAAGGGCACAATGGCGGTGTTGGAGGGGCGGAAACAATCCTCTAAACCCGGGAGGGATTCTGATGCCTTCCAGCAGTGCGCAAGGACGGGGGGCGGGTATGGTCAGCACCCGAGGTGTCCTAAGGCTAAGGAATGGTACAGGAAAAAAATCGGACAGGTGGGAAGGGGGCCGAACCCACCGCCCCGGGTTCCCGGGCCCCGCCTGGAAAAGCTGCCGTCGAACCGCACTGCGGGTGGAGGGCTCAAGTGGGAAGCCATGCCCCCTGACAGGGGACCGGGGGCTGAAAAGCCCTAGTGGGGCCCTGAATGTTGGCCATTGCGACTTCCCGCCCCAAGAGACTGTGTGGGTCACGGGCATTGTGTGCAGCTCAAGGGGCCGGGGGGGAGGCTTTTTGGGCCCCGAGGGCAGAGGTGCAGCGGTGCCGGTGTATGTGGCCGACTGGCGGGCTTGGGGGCCCTTTGACTACCTGACGCAGTAAAACGTGTGTCGACCTTGGGCGGGAATGGTAGGGGCACGGTGAAGATGTGCCTTGTTCCGAGGGTTGGGTGTGCAGGGTATTTTCGGTGAGCACTGCCCATCCCCAGGAAAGTTAAACCGGTGTCGACGTCAAGATGATCGTGGAGTAGAGGGGCCCCCGTGGAGCTCTCCAAACCGCAGCTGGCTGATGGCTAGCGGTTTTGGGGGAGCCTTTTTGGACCCCGGGGGGGGTTGTTCAGTGTTGGTAGCTAACTTCTCCAATAAGGACCTGAAAATGCCAGCTGGTGCAAAGCTGGGGACTTTTTAGGAAAAGGGGGCGTCCAGAAGAGTCGTCGGGGGCGAGGATTGGTTTGGGTGGGGGCCCTTGCCTGACTTCCCCCGGGGCTTTGGGCACCAGCTGTGGCGTTACCATGGCCCCGGAAGCTACTCCTTGGGCCATGGTGAAAAAGAAGATGACGTTTCCCCTAGCGGCGATGAGGACGTGGAGTGCTTACCGAGATGAGGGCGAGCATTTGGACGGGAGGGCGATGCAGCAGACGTCATGGTGACCCCGCCAGGTCTTGGGACGGAGATACCCCTCTGGGGGCCACTGCCATCACCGCCCCCCCACCTCCTCCAGAGCGACCCCCGCGGAGCGAAAAAATCCGCGCTGGGTAAAGAATTTTTTTTTTTTCCTGAGGACTAAATTTTATTTAATTTTCTGTTTGTTTTTTTTTTCAGGTTTGGTAGTCAGAGCAGACAGGTCGTCTGCTTGATAGGGGGGGGAAATGCTACCAGTGGGTCTTTGTCTCTGTGCGAAACATGTGTTTTCATAAAAAAAGACCTGGGGATGTTTTAAAATAAGGGACCTGGGGAAACATGACGCAGTGGCTGTGACGAGGAGCGGGGGAAACAAGCCAGAGACCGGTTGGTTGCTTTTTCTGTGAAGACCTGGTGTGCCCTTGTGCCCGATAAATTTTGGGTGTTCCCCCTTTTAAAGGGAAAGCTGTCATCGGTGTTTTTTTTCCTCTCTGCTCGCCATTTGGGCGCTTCCTCTCGTGGTGTTCTGGGGCGCTGTGGTTTCTCGGGGCCTCTTTGGGGTGTTCAGTTTCACGACCTGTGGATAGCACGCCGTCTGCCCACCTCCTTGTGTTGGGGGCAGAGGACGAGGCGATCGGGGGGTAACAATATTTTTATATATATATATATTATAATATATAAAATTATATATATATATATATTATATATATTATATAATAATATGATATATAAATATATATAATGATATATATATATATATATATAATATAATATATTATATATAATATATTATATAATTTTATATATATTTTATATAAAAAATTTATATAATATATATATTATATATATAATATTTAATATATATTATAATTATATATAATTTATATATTATATATATATATATATATATTATTATTGTTACCCGATCGCCCCCGTCTCTCTGCCCCCCAAAACAAGGCAGGGTAGGCAACGGCGTGCATCCCAGGGTCGTGAAACTGACAGCTCCAAAGGCCCCGAGCACCACAGCGTCCAAAACACCACGAGGGGAACGCCAAGGGGCGAGCAGAGCAGGAAAAAAACCACGTGACAGTTTTTTCTTTAAAGGGCAAAAAAAAAGTTAATGGTACAAGGCACACACGGGGTCTTCACGGAACAGCACCCAACCGCGTTCTGGGCTTGTTCCTCCCTCCCCCGCTCACGCCAGCTGCGTCATTTTTTCCCCAGGGGTTCAGTTAACACATCCCAGGTCACCCTTTTCATGTTAACACATTTTTTCGCACAAGACAAAGACCCACGGCGAGCAACCCCCTACAAGCAAAGACCTGTCTGCTCTGAATACCAAACCCGAAAAAAACTACAGAAAATTTTAAAAGAATTTGTCCTAGGAACAAAAAAAAATTCTTTTCTCCAGGCGGATTTTTTCGCTCTCGTGGGTCGCTCTGGGGGGGGTGTGGGCGGCGGTAGATTGGCCTGGCCCCAGAGGGGTATTTCCCTTCCCAAGACCGGCTCATGGTCACCATTGACGTCTGCCATCGCCCCCACCCTCCAAATGCTCGTCCTCATTCGGTCACATCTGCCACGTCCCCCTCGCCCCTACTGGGGGTAACGTCACTTTTTTTCACCCTGGCCCCAGGAGTAGCTTTCCCGGCCATGGTTTAAAGCAAGCTTGCGCCAAGTCCCCGGGAAGTCCAACGGCCCCCCCACCAACCAAATCTCGCTCCCCGACGACTTTCTGGCCTCCACTTCCTCACAAATGCCCCTTTGCCCAGCTGGCCCTCTTCAGGTCCTTTTTGGGGAAAAAGTTAGCTCCCAAACACTGAACAAACCCCCCCCTGGCCCCAACCCCAAGGCCCGCCCAACCGCTTGCCACACCACTGCGGTTTTTGGATGAGCTCCCGAGGCCCCTATCCCTATCCTTTTTGCAGTCGAACCGGATTCTAGACTTGTCCGGGGGCTGGTGCAGTCGCTCAGCCGAACTCCCTCGCACAGCCACCTCTGGAAGCAAGGGCACATCTTCACCGTGCACCCTCACAGCCCCCGCCCAAAGGGTCGACACACGCCTTACTCGCGTCAGGTAGTAAAGGCCCAGCAGCAGTGCTCGCCCAAATCGGCCACATACACCGGCAGCCGCTGCACCGTGCTGCCCCGAAATCAACCTCCCTGGCCCCTTGAGCTGCACAAAATTTCCCCGTGACACCACACAGTCTCTGTGGTGCGTCTGGAAGTCGCATAGTGGCAACATATCAGCCGCACTGGGGTCTTCCACCCCATTGTCCACTGTCGGGCGGCAGGCTTCCCATCTACTGAGCCCTCCCCCTGCATCGTGCGGGTTTTTAGGCGCTCCCCAAGCCCCGGGGCCCGGGAACCAGGGGCGGGGTTTCGGCCCCCTTCTCCAGCCTGTCCGAGTTTTTTCCCCCTGTACCACTTCCTTGCCTTAGGACATGCATCGGGCTGACCTACCCGCCACATCCTTTTTAGCACTGCTGGAAGGGATCAGAATCCCTCCCGGTTTTAGAGGATGTGTTTCCCCTCCCTCCCAACACCGACTACACTGTGCCCTCCTTCCACAGCCCCAACACAAGCCTTTAAAAGTGCCGGGCTCCCTTCCTCAAAGCCCTTCTCCCCCTTTGCCTTTCCCCCCCAGAGGTCATTGGGGGGGCTGAGCACTGGCCCCAGGCCCCTGGTTCCTTTAGGAAGGCCCCGAACTCCAAGGCCCCCACAAGCGCCACCTGCAGGGCCCCCGGGGGGTCTGCTTGACGTAGATTTTCATGCTGGGCCCGCAAAGCGTCAACAAAGAAAACGCGGGCCAGGGCCGTGATCATCTTTCCGCAGCCCCAGGGTACGACCTCCTTTCCAGCGCCTCCACACCTGGCCGCTGGGGAAATGTCTCGCCACGCCCCACGAGTCAGCTTCTTCAACGGGCCCCATAACCCCGGGCCTGGTGTGGTGCCCGAAACGGCTTCTCAAAGCCTCCGCCAAGTGGTGTAAGAACATGTTGGGGTGGCAGCAGATCCCCAAAAACTTCCCCGGGGGCCCCTTTGCGCGTTACCACTGCTGGCCTTCTCTTCCTGGTCCAGCCCTGGGGAGATGCCAGCTTTAAATTTGGGGCATATGCCTCCCAGGCCACCCCCCCGTGTACTCGCTGGCTTACGCTTCACAGAAAATTTTTGGAGGCCGGGGCTGCGGGGGGGGAGAACGCGTTTCCGTGAATAACACCCGGGGGGAGGAAGGGGGGGAGGTAGGGAACGAGGGGGTTTGCCGGGTCCCCTTTGCCGCCACCTTATCCAAAGGGGGCGTTTCCGATGGGTCCCCCGCCTTCTGGGCCCCGCCCCACCACTGGGGCCCTTTTCCCCGGGCCCCCGAGCCCTTCCCAAGGCACGGGGTTTTTTCCGCAAAGAAAACCCAGCCCCCCATTTTGAGCCGGGGAAGTCCCCAAAGGGGCCCGTCCCCCCCAACCCCCCAAAATTGCCCTCCTTCCCCAACCCCCAACACGGCCAAAATCCGGGGGCCCCCTTTAAAATTTTTTTTGCCTCCCCCTTTATTTTAAAATTTTTAATGGTTTAAAGGCCCAACCCCAAAATAAAATATTTTTTTTTTTTAAATTTCACTCTTCCCAAACCCCAACAAAAAACCCCAACCTATATTTTTTAGGGGGGTAATTTTTCCCCTACATTTCCCTAATTTTTCCCCCCTAATACTTTTAAAAAAACCCCCTTTTTTCCCCAAAGGTTTAA
>NW_023659330.1:539033-545818 GCF_015228065.2 Penaeus monodon
TCCCATCAATAAATTCCTGTAGGGGGAAAGGGCACCCCCTCTGGGAATACCCCCAGGGGTTTGACTCTCCCCACGTGTTTCCCGTGCGTGCCCCCTTTGAGCTGGAGCGGGGTCCGGGAGGTTGACGATGCCGTCCGAACGCCCGCGGCTAGCAACACCCTTTTTGGGTCCCTTTTCGGGAAAACGGGGGCCTGATCCAGGCCCTCAGGTAAATCGGCGGCTCCCCGTAGGCGGGGTAAAGCATCTCTCCCTTTGGTACCCCCCCCCCCGTCCGGCGTACCAGTGAAAGGGCAAATTGGCTGCGTATATCCCTCATCCCCCCGTTGCTTTTAAACCTTGGTTCTGGCACTCATTTCCCCTTGTTGGACTCCGTGATGGGGGAAGCACTCCCCAAGTACATGGAAAATCAAAACAAAAAATCCCCCACAGACAGACCTTACTGTTGACGCCCCCGCAAGGGCCCAGACCCGCAGCCACCCGAACCTTACGTGCCTCCGGGTGGCAAAAAAAAACCCCGAGCACGGGAAACACTTCTCCTGCTGCCAAAGGGTTGGACAAACGGAAAAATCAGTACAAACTTTTTCTGTCCCCTTTGCCCAACAGATGGACTCTCGCGGGCCCCCTCCAGGCCCCCCCAAACCCAAAGGGCCTCTAGCTCCCCTCAGACGCCCCCACTGACTGAATCAGAGCACCAGCTAAACCCAGCCGAAACAGCTGGGCCCCCCAAGCCCCCCCCAAAACGAAGGGCGACCGAAACGCCCGAGGCCGGAGACCGACTCTGATGGCGAGTCGGGCCCCCCCCAGGCTTTTTTCCCGCTTTTTAAGGCCCCCGTAAAAACCCAAGGCTTCGAAATGCCTACCAAATGGAAAGGCTTGGAGAGCCAGCCAAAATCTGGCTTTCGTCCGGTTGCGCGAGATCAGGCATATATCATCCCCAAAAATAAAGCCACCCTTTGTTTCCTGCGGGGAAACAAAGGGACTAAAAGTGGGAAAAAAGTGACCTCTCGCACTGAATCCGAGAAAAGAGTCAAGATGGGCTACTTGGCTTCTCAGTCTCAACGTTGGGGAGGGATGCATAACCCACAGGCGTGGAGCTTCCCGTTGCCAAAGGGAAGACTCCAACCAGGAAAGTCCTGGAAACCATAAAAAGGTACCCAAGCTCCCCCTTGATCTGGGTAACTGGGTACCTATCACCTACGCACTTATGTCCCTAAACCCCCCGGGGTTTTTTCAAGTCCAAAGTAGGGACCCACCAGCTAACTCACACCCAAACCCAAAAAGTGGGTCAGCAAGGAAACCCCAAAAACCGAGGTGTGCATAAAGGCCATAAAAAGAAAAAAAGGCCCAAAACAGCCAAATGTCCTAACTATGCCAAGAGGCATCCGCCGGGAGCCGGGTTTCTCTGTCGAAAGAGGCGGCCCTCAAACGGCAAGGGTTGCTAAGAAGCGACCAGACTTTTTTCCTCCCCCCCCAGGCACCCGCGGGGGGGGAAACAAAAGCGAAAAGACTTCCCGCCTCCAAAAGAGGAGGAAGCTGCCCCCCTGCCGAACCGAGATTCCGAAAAAACAGGATTTTTCCCCCAAGTAAAAAAGTGCAGAGGAACCACAGGAAAAAGGTTCCAACCACCCACGGTCCCCCCCAACCCAGAAGACTTTTCTTCGACGGGGGGACATGTCGATCCTATCACTGCTGTAGTCACCAGTGGCGGTACCCTTTGTCCGGGCCCAAGGAAGAGGCGGAAAAGGCAGCGACGTCCCATGACGGCATTCAAACAACTGTCAAAAGCAAAAAGTGAAGGAATGGGGGGGGGCCCCAAATCGCCCAACCCTCCCCCTCACCCCAGGTCGAGACTCCCCTCCCCCCTCCAACCCAGGCTATGCCTCACGGGCAAGCCTAGCCGGGCTATGCCCTAAAGGCAGAGCCTAACCAGGCTGATTCAGTGCAAACCCAAATCAGAAGAACGAGCCTGCCCAGGAAAGGCCCCAAAGGCACGAAACAGCCGGAGAGAAGAGCCAAAAGAAAAGTCGAGCTCCCAAAAGGCTCTCCACCCCCCAGTGGATCCGGGTACCCTGACAGCCGAAGGAGCCCCTCCAGTGAAGATCCCAATGGATTGTAAAACTCCGGCTGTCCCCCAAAATACGAGAGTCTCCATTGCATCATTAGTAACATCATGGCACGCAATCTAATATTCTGCAGTGGAACATCTGTGGCTTCCTAAAGGAGTGCCATCCTCCATGCAATAGTGCGATCAAGGGCATTGACATCGCCCCTGCCCCAGGAACTTACGGGGAAGCTGTTCGCTTCTCCGGGGGGTATCACGTCTACGCGCTGCCACTTTCCCGGGGCAAAAGAGGCCTGATGACCCCGGCCAAGCAACAATTCCCTCCCGCAAAACCGATGCCCGCACTGTGTAGAAATGTTTAATCTCTTGCCGTCGGATTCAAATGCCGGGGGGCCCCTGAAATTGACAAAGTATCAGCCGGCCCCTGTAGTAGCTTAGACATCAGCCAGGGATGTGCTTTCCCCACACCGCCCAGTGTCATGGGGGAAATTCAAAGCCACCCCCCATCCTGGTCCCTGCAGGCCCGATGCGGCGGCCGTCACATAGCCAAAGTGCTTGGACTTCCCCAATGCTCTCCTCAACAGCCGGGCCAACCTTGGGGAGGAGGGGTTCCCAGACCCCCCCTGGCCACTGCGACTCTGGTGGGAGGATTGGGGGCATGTCGATGAACCGTCACTAGTGCCACTATGGCCTATAACACCCTCATGGGTTGACCCGCCGAAAAACCACAACCGAATCCAAAGGAAAAAAGACAAGGGCCCAAATGGCAGGCGTTCCAGAGCACCCTTGGGGCCCCTGTCTAAAGCAAAAGAAACCCCCAAAGTGAAAAAGTGGAAGTCTACAAACCAGACTTGAAAAGCCTTTATAGGGAGCCCTTTCTGACCATACCCAAAAATCGGGCCCGGTCCAGGGTCACAAGGACGCCTGGACTTTATGACGAGTTAGGGAGGGCAACCACAGGGGAAAATGTGCTGAAAAAATTTCCCAAAGGCAAAAAACCCCCAAAAACCTAGCCCCCTAAGGAGGCTTCGGCCCAAGGAAACTCCAGCAGAGTGAGGCAGGAAAAAATGGGTGGAATGGTGAGTCCTTTTACCGTACCACCCTCTCAGGCTTTGGGAACGGGTCAAGCGAGCCACCACCCTCGCCCCGGATGCCGCCCCGACCCCCCTCAAGGCCAAAAACTGGGGCCAAAAGTTCTCTGCGAGAAAGACAGCGCGCCTGCCAGCCGAAAGGGCAAGCAGAAACCCCACAAACCCGACAGTTTCTCCATCAGAAAAGGGCAGCCGAACCCGATACTCAGCTTTTTCTTTTCTCTGGGAACTAAGAGATGCTTAAGCCCTTTCAACACAGCCCCGCTTTGAAGGGGGTCTCGTACCCCCTCATCTCCCCCTGGGCGGTAGGGGGCTTTCATTCCCGCAACTCATCAACAAGTCCTGGAAACTTCCCCTCTACCCCAGACTGAAGAGGGTACCCTAGTTTTCCCCCCCCTAAACCAAAGGAACGGGGGAAATACCGCCCCCCCTTCTCCTCAGCTGTCTGGCCAAGACGCCCAGAGGATGGTACTGACCGGCTCCGATGGAAAAAGGGGGCCCCCACACAAAACCTCCATGGGTTCACCAGGGGCATGAGCACCGCACAGCATGCCCACTCTTGGCACAATAAACCGGGCACATCTTTGTATATTCCTTTACCTGGAGAAGGGGTTCGAATTGGCAATCCTCTTGCCTTCAGGAGGGCCTGACCAAAAAGGAATCAGAGGTAAGCTCTTGGGTTGGGTAGGGGATACTTTACCAAAAAAAAGCCGATCAAAATTTCCAAAGGGCACTTATCAAGCCTGCACTAAAATGGAACGCCACAGGGGGGGGGTTTCAGACCAGCCCTTTTTAAACTATTTTTGTCCCGTATCCCCCAACATAAACCCCCCATGGGGTGCAAATCATCTCCTATGCAGACTCTCGCTATCATCTCCACTGGACCCCATGCCCCAAACAAGCCCCCGTTGCTGGGTTGGTACCGAGGGGTGTTGCAGGACAGGACTAAAGATCTCTGCAGCCAATCCAAAGCCCTGGGTCTGGAAGAGAGTTTTAAGGGACAAATCGAAAATCCAGGGGAAAGGCTGGATGGGGGGCCAGGACTACCTCACTTTGGGTAAGGATGCCGGGCCCCCTCCTTCCGCAAGGGGTCCAGCCCTGCTTGACCGAACAAAAGGGAAGACTTCGTCATGAAGCAAAGATGGAAGCGCATAGGGGGGCCGACATAGAGTACTAAGATCTTTTACGACATGCTTCGGGCCCCTTGTAGACATCCTCCCTCGCTCTGATTTTCATTAAAAGGAAAAAATTTAAAACCCATTGGAGACAGTACAAAACGAAGCCCCCAGGGGCTTTTGGGTGCCCCAAGGTGGGCAAAGGTCCTCAACCTCCTAGTGGAGACAAAACCTTTTCCCCCCTTTGGGCCCCACGAATTGATCTAACGGAGCACAATTTTATCAAGGTCTCCAGGCTCCCAGGGAAAACAAACCTAAGACATAAAATTGTCAACCCAGAAAAAATTTAAAGAGCTGTTTGCAAAACTCCTGGGTGTCTCACACACCAGGGTGCTAATACGCCCCAGCTCAAAAAAACCGCTACTTGCCAAGGGGTAGACTCCCACACCCTACTTTGTCGAAGCCCGCCGTGGGCACAACCTCGATAGAGTTCTCGGTCTGAAATGGCAAACAAAAAGAATAAAATTGTACGCCTACCCAAAAGGGAAAAAAAAACCCGAGGGGCATTGCAACCCCACCCCCCCGGGGGGCAGAAAATATTACACGATGGATCGTCGATTCCCTTACCCACACTGCGGCGCCGGGTTCGCAGCAGGGATGCCACAAATCCAGAGGTAACAGACAACGCCTCCTCCTACAGGCGAGGGATTGCTACAAGGAGCCTGACAAGCTCCCTGAGGGAAGGGCACGTGGGCTACCAAGACTCCAAAGGGCCGTCGACTGTCTTCACAGGCTCCCCCCGACAAAATCCCCTCCTAAACCCCGCACACTAGCACAGGGAAATTTTTGCTCAGGGTGAAAATTATCATAAAAGGGTTCCCAGCCACTAGGATCAGAGGGAAAAGAGCTTTTTTGACAGTACCAAATCGGCAGGGTATGCCCCCTAATCCCATATAATACATCAGACCGAAAACTTTTGGGGGAAGTGTACGGGGGCGGCCAAATCCTTCCCCCCGCTTCACAGTGAGGAACAAAATATTCCCCCCCGCCAGCGTACCAAAGCCACAGGCTATGACCCTGGCACTCTCTGAAAAAAACAACAGAGGTACCGATCATTCTGCCGAAACGCCAGGTTCCCTTGCATGGGAGATTATACAAACCTAAAATGAAGAGAGGTTTGCTCTTTCGGGGAGCCGAACGCCCCCCCTCGTACATTACTTGGAGAAATTTCGTGACACGCAATTCCCAAGACAAAACCCACAGAACACAGCCGTCGTGCTGGTAAAGAATTTTCGAGATGCTTCCCACGGCTACGGGGCGCCTGCTGCAAACCCCCGCCACGGTAAGCCGAGTGTCAGACAAAAAAATGAGACAGCCCTAAAAAACTGACACAGGGCCGGCCCTAAGTGAAAGGCCCGGGCGAAGCCCGAATTTGCAAAACTCAAAAGCAAGCAAGCAAGTACGAGTTGTCCGTACCCTCACGGGTTTTTGTGGCATCCCTTGCTAAAAAACCCACGCCTTATGTGGCTTAAAGGGGGCGACTGATCCATCCATGAAGAAGTTTACTACTTGGAGGGGTGATGCCCAATGACCTTTTGGCTTCTGCTTTTTTAAATAGGGATTGGGTAGTGATTCTTTTTCCCGAACAAATCATAACAGAGAAATTGAGAACACAGCGGGCTTCAATAAAGCGGGGGGGGGAGGTTCTCCCCGAAAAAGATCATAACGAGAACTCGATATTGAACCCCCCAGCGGGGGTTCATAAAGTCGTTTGGGGGAAGTCATCCCTTTGGGAAATATTTGTTCGTGATCATGTTCTGCGTCTGCATATTTTTTTTTCCAGGCTTGTGTTCCGGTGTCTGGATGACCTTTTTAAAGAAACTGTGCTGCCGTTAAATCAAATTTATGAGTCCAAGGGGGGAAAGGTTAAGGACCATCGTCAAACCCTTTGGGCCCCAAAATAATCTTTTAGCTTTATTTTGAAATTTTTCCAAATTTTTTTTTTTTTTTTTAATTTTGGCTTTGTGTAATCAGGGAACAAAGCATATCCACAATGGGCCGGGCGGGCCCAAAAAACCCTAGAATTGTCTACCCTATGTCTCCCCTTTATTGTCTCGACAGACGTCTGTTTTGGTCTGTCAACCAGGTACTGGAACTCCCCTTTTGAAAAAAAAGGGTCTGGTCATCCCTTTCCCCAAAGTTTGGAAGACCTGGACCCATAGTCCTTCCCCGGGGTTCTCAATTTGTGCCTTGGAAAATTGTGTCTCAAGCCATGGCTTTTAAATTTTTGGGTACAGAGATTTTGTCCTGTCTTATAAAATTCTTATGCATAAAGGGCCCAAAAGTGCTGGAATACAGGGCATTAGGTGTTGAAAACATCCCCTTTTTTTATTGGCATATGCTGTGTAATGATCGAAAACTAATTTGGGTTTTCTTTTCCTGAAAAATCATCTATACAGACCAGGACTTTCCTCTGATTCCCTTCTGGATCAGGGGGTCCTGAATAGCAAAGAACTT
>NW_023659330.1:545918-548418 GCF_015228065.2 Penaeus monodon
GCGAAACCTGGACAAAATCAGTGTCTTGAGTCTCGTTGATCCCTTTGTAACAAGTCCCTTCGCCGGATCATGGGTTCAGTTGCAGGACCAATGTCCAACTAGTGGTTACATCGTGAGACTGGCATGGGACCTGTTCTTGCATAATCCGGGATCGCCAACTCAGGCTATCTGGCCACCTAGCTGTCTCCCTGTGGACGATCCTGCCCATCAGGTTTTCTCTGTGTGACAACCCTGGGTGGAGGAGACCTGTGCGATGACCCAAGAGATCATGGCTTGGGCAGCTCGACGAGACCTGTCACGGGGGAATTAATGGGCATGGCCTGCCGGGAGACTCGCCTCGAGGAACCCTCGTGGCTGGAAGAGAAGGGTGGATGCGGCCATGCCCCCCTTCGGCGTTAGTCCCTTGATGATGATGATGATAAATCATATATATATATATATATATATTTTAATATAATATATTTTATCATTATCTATCTATCTATTTTATTTATAAATATATATCATTATCTATCTTATATTTATATCAGAATATATATAAAACATAATTTACATATATATATATATATCAGATTATTATATATAATTAAATATATATATACATATATATATATAATATATATATCATTGATTATATATTATATATAAAATAATATATATATATATATATATATAAATATATAATATATATATATATATATATATATATAGATATAAATATAGATGTGTGTATATATATGTTTATATATATATTGTCGCTGCGGCCTCGCCTTTTGTTGGAATTTTTTTACTGAATGAATACTTCAATGGATTTGGAAAAAAAAATTCTTGTAGCTTCTTCCTTTATTCTCCATAATGATGAAATACAATTTCTACATATTGATCCTTATCTTCCATGCCCCGTACTCATAAGTAAAAACTGCAAAAAAAAACAACGGGGAATATAAGAACTGTGGCACGTGGTCTTATATACTGTTAAACTTGCAACAATTCATACACTTTAATTCAATTGAAGCACATCACGGGAATGCTAACAAAACTTATGAAACATAAAATTACAATAATAGGATGGATAAACTAGTACAAAAAAAGTAATTTACCTCCAAACTTGGGCCTGGTGCTGTTTATGCAACCACAGCTGCCGTTGGAGTAAACAACCGAGTTCCAATATCTATGTATTCAACTTTAAAATATAATTTTTTTAAACATTTCATTCATCTTTACTTTTTAATGGGGCTGCTATACTTACATGGGTCCCCTAAACTGTTTACAATTTACAGTTAACATTATACTCCCTTTAAACTATTTTCTTTAAAAAACCCTTTGTTTCTTGAAAGTAAATACAAAAATAAAACATTAATCTTCTGAGGTATCACAAAAAAATAAAGCTCTTTGGCGGGGACTTCCCTGGATATAAAGGACATTAAGTTAACTCAAAAAAATTTAATTCCTTATACCCTAATAACATAATTAAATTATGAATATGTCTCTCAACATAAGCAAATTTTTTTAATCCTTTACCATTCTTATCAAGACATGAATCAGACATCATAATCTTTGTTTTTCCTTACACAAATTACTTCACTTACACGACCTTTTTTTCCCAAAATGGTTTCTAGTTTCTTTTTGATCCTTTACAATCACAATATCTCCTACTTTCACATTTCTTTTGGGTTTAATCCACTAATCTCTAGATTGAAGAGATTGTAAAAACTCTTCTTTTCCCTCTAGGGCCAAACACATTGGGTAAATACTGCACTCTTCGCCATCTTTTTCCCTTTAATATAAATCATTACTTGAAAATTTCCTGGTGGTGACAATACAAACCTTTTGATTTCATTGTCAAAAGATGGGTTAGGAGTTAGAGGATCCAAATTCCTATTTAATTAATTCTGTCCAGTGTCAATGGACGACTATTGACTATGGATTTTGCTTCCACCATAAATGTTTTTAATGAATCATCATCTAGCTGAGTTCCATGCTGACAAGTATCACAGACAATATGGTTTCGTACAGTACGAATCTGTCTCTCCCATACACTTCCCATATGACTACCATAAGGTACATTCATTTAAAAAATTTAAACCAATCACAATTGTCCTTTAACATTACATGCTTGTTTTTTTTTGATCCATTTCCTTTAAGCAAATCTCAAGTTCATTCTTGGCACCTACAAAATTTGTACCTCTATCTGATTTTCAACTGACGTACTGGCCCTCTTCACCCAACAAAACGACGATAAGCATTGAGAAAGAATCAGTATCCATAGATTCAGCAAAGGTGAAATAGCTCTTGAAAAAGAAGCATGTGAACAATGCTCCATATCTCTTGACTTCACTGCATCTTACCTTCACATAAAAATGGACCAAAAATAATCTACAACACAATAAGTGAATGGAGGAGATGGTTCAAGTCTGTAATTTGGCAGACTGACATTTTTTGGTCAAGTGTTTTACTCTTGATTTCTCACAAAAAAATACGTTTCTAATGTGCTTAGTAA
>NW_023659330.1:550918-561638 GCF_015228065.2 Penaeus monodon
TAAAGTACAATCACAAACTCCCAGATTAAGGATTTACTTAAGCTGACGCAAATCATGATCTTCGAGTTAAAGTAAACTATCCCTATTGCCCAAATACCTGTAAGGAAGTAATCCTTCACAGGGATTTTGAGGGACAATGGGAATTTTAAAGGGAAATTTTGAGAGCATGAAGGACCCAGACATTCATGTTATGACCAAGAAGGACGGAAGAAAAACTTGACTGTGTTTTTTAACCTTTGCTTTGAATAAAATCCCAGAGTATGTCAACGTCGGTTATGAAAGTGTTCAAGTAAGACCCTGATATCCAAAGCCAAATGCATTGTAAGAGATGCAAAAAATTCGGGAAACACCTTCATTAAGATGTATTGATAAAGACTCAAAGTAAAATTGTATGCCGTAAATGGGGCTGACAGCTATGACACCTCACATGTACTAGCCCGATTTACAAATGTGGCTAAATGTGGAGGTCCCCATCAGTCAGGATCTGCTGAAAATTTTTTTTTTTTTTTTTGCAGCATTCTTGAAGGAGGAAGGGACTGGAGACATTAGCATATATGAAGAAAGCATGCCAAGTTAGTAACTGAAGCTAAGCAGGAAAAGTGGAAAGTTGACACAACAAACCTGATACTTCTATGCTTGAAGCAGAACTAACAACACCACTAGTGAAGTAATGTAAGTCAACAGCTTGCAGCTAAGGATAAAGAAATTGCTGGACTATAAACCAGATTCGTTAAAGAACTAAATATTAAAGTATATCACCCTGACTAAATTAGGCGATCAACATGACTGCTGCATCAACCCAGCATAAAACATCATAAGGAGGATGATACTGAATCACAGTCTGGAGCGCACCTTCCCGTCCGGGCTACTCTATGAGTACTTCGGTCTGGCTAGCCAAATGGCTTCTCGAGAGAGAAGCAGATCACAATCTGTCAGTCGTCTCCCTCGCAGGAGATGCAGGACATGGAGGCTTCTGTTCTAAACCATCCCGAGAGAGGTCCCCGGGAAGCGAGGGAGAGGAGGCGTCTCCCTCCCAAAAAACAAGAAAAAAAACTGGTGGACAGCATTCCAAACCCCATAAAAACGTAATCTTCGCGTCGGGAACATTATAACAATGGAAACTGTTCGAAAGTCTTGATCTAAAGTAAAATGACCTTAAATTGAGTAGCCTCGTACTATGCCTCCCGATATAAGTTCTCCGAAGAAAACGCACTAAAGAGGAAACTACCATCTATGTCGGAAGGATCGTGGAGTGTAGGGGAGAGGCGGAGGTCGCCATGTACATCCACCAAAGCCTCCCTTTTAAAGAAGTGCTATTGATGTCTAATTTGAGTTTGTCGCATGCAAAGTAAAACAGTTAATGGCAGATTGTGGCTATATGTTCAGTTTAATGCCCACCTGATGCAGTGATAGCTATGATGAGCTCTTTGCTCTTCAGGGAACGTCTGCCACAAAAATAAAGTAAATTTAGGCCTGATTTTAATGCTCATCATACGTTATGGGGTTCACTGCGGTTGGCTGGTAGAGGTAAGCAAGTAGTTAAGTAATGAAGCTTAATAAGTCTGATTTAATCTTGCTGAAGATGGTAAGTCCGGACGCGGTTGGACGATAATACGGTAATTTGAGCTTTATTGACTAGCACTGGTCTCTTCATCAATAGCAGCCAACCCAGTGCCTGTCGGCACCACCATTGAACGACCTCGTTGGAAGCATAATCTTCCTATTTGATTAAATATTCATGCGGACACAGTGAGAACGCTTCAGCCCCTAAATGTAACAGTAAAAAGAGCATTTTACGGGTCGGCTTCACAAGGAGGCGTCAAGCCTACGAACGATCAAGGATGGAAAACAGACAAGGCCAACTAGCAGGCGTTCACGAATGCCTTGACCCGCTGTCTGAGAAGGCAATGAACCCACACAAAGTGAAAATGTGTAGTGCTACAAGCCAGACTGTACAATGCCATTGATGAGGCAGCCTCACTGACCCATACCCAAAACTCGGCCTTGGTTCAGGAGTCACAAAGGACGCCGGTACTCTTAACGACGAGATTAGGGAGGTCCAACCACAAGGTAAACATGTGCCCCGAAAACATTCCAAAGGCAAAGAACCCGGCAACATAGCCCTCTTAGGGAGGCTGTCAAGGATGCCAAGGACGGAAACTGCCAGCAGAGACAGGCAGGAAAAGTGGCTGGAATGTGTGGAATCCTTCGACCAACATACCACCCTCTCAGTAGCTTATGCAAACAGGGTCAAGCGTAGCTACCGGCCGCTCAGCCCCGAGATGGACGCACCATGATCCCATCAGAGGCGAAAAAGACTGGCACACGAGTTCTCATGAGAACAAGTAGCAACAGCCTGCCAGCCGAAAGAGAAAGGGCAGCCGAACCGATAAAATCAGACTTTATCTTTTCTCTGAGGGAACTAAGAAATGCATATAAAACCAGTTGTAGCCTTGGGATCGATGGGATCTCGTTTATACCCCACATTTCCCACATGGGACTAGGAGGGAGCATGCATTCCTGCACACTCATCAACAAGTCCTGGGAAACTTCCCCACTCTACCCCAGATTGGAAGGTGGCTACCATAGTTCCATCCCTAAACCAAAGGAGCAGGGAAGTACCGCCCCATCTCCCTCCCTTCAGCTGTTGCCAAGACCGGCCGAGAGGATGTTCTGAACGGCTCCGGGGCATGAGCACAGGCACTAGCATAGCCACGCTCTTGAGCACAATTAGCACAGGCACATCTGTGGTAGTATTCCTTGAGCTGGAGAAAGACTTTTGAATTGGCAAGTCCTCTTTGCCATTCAGGATAGCCTGATCCAAAAAAGGATCATGGCTTGGAGAGGTGACTACTTTAGGATAGAACAGCCAGGAGTCAAATTCAAGGTCACCTATCACAAGCACATGCCACAAGAGAATGGAAGCACAGGGTGGGGTCTCAGTCACAGCCCCTGTAACACATTAATGTCTTGTATATCCTCACATAAACCTCCCAGTGGGTGCAAGATCTCTCCTATGCAGACGATCTGCTATCAACTCCACTGGAGCACACTGCCTAAAACAAAGCCCAGCGTTGTCTGGGATCTGTATCCGAGGAGTGTGTGTTAGACAGTATTAAAGATCTCTTGCAGCCCAAATCTAAAGCCTATGGCTCTGAGGCAGAGAGTTCAAAGCACAAGTCCTGCTGAAAACTCCAGGGAATGGACTTGGAGAGGGTTCCAGACTACTCTACCTTGGGAATAACAGATAGACTGGGACCCTCTCTTCCAGAAGGAAGGTCCAGTACCTGGTTGACCAAACAAAATCACGACTGTCCATCAGAGACCAAGTAGTGGAGGATGGCATAGGGGCCAGACACAGAGTACTAAGATCATTCTATTTACATCTGTCAGCCCATTGTAGACTATGCCTCCCTTGCTCTGATTGGCGTTAAGGAAAAATATAAAGACCAACTGGAGATATGCTCCAAAAAGAAGCCGCCAAGGGTCATTCTGGGTGCCCCAAGGTGGGCGAGGTCCTCAACCTCCTACGGAAGGCAAACCTTCTATCCTTGGACTCACAAATCGATCTCAATGGCAGCACAATTTTTATCAAAGGTCATCCAGGTCCCAGGAATAACAGCATAAAATAGTCCGACGCCTAGAACAAGATAACCATGCTGTTTGCAAACAACTCTAGCTGTTCACACAGCCAGGGTGTTAATACGCCATCAGCTAAAGAACCGCTTTTGCCAAGGGCATGGACTACCCCCACCCGACTTGTCGAAGCTCCGCTGTGGACCACCTCGATAGAGTTCTCGGTCATGAGACTGGGGCAACCAAAAAGGATGAATATGGCCATGAGTAACCTAAGGCAGAAAACCCAGAGGGGTCATTGCAACCATCATCCCTCCGGGTAGCAGCAGAAACATACTACACGGAGGATCGGTTCGATCCCTTGTCCCATACTGAGGCGCGGCTTCGGGCGGCAACGGGATGCCAACAAAACCATGCGGGTAACAGACAACGCCTCCTCAGCTATAGGAGAGGCAGAGCCTAGGGGCATTGCGTCCGTGAGAACGGGACATGTGATACATGCATACAGACTCCAGGACGGAGCCACGACTGTCTTCAGCAGTGCTCACCCAATGACAATATCTATTTTCTGACTACTATCCTCACACTGGCACAGAGGATTCTTGCACAAGGTAGGAAAAATTTAAATATTCATCATAAACTGGGTTCCCAGACACCATTTGGGGATCAGAGGAATGAGCTCAGAGCTGGGACAGACTAGCTGAAGTTGGGGCATCCCATGAATTATTACACCAAGCCGATAAATTACTTAGGAAGAAGTGTACGAGACAGCAATCTCCTTCATCCTGCAGCTTCACAGAGAGGGAAAAACGAGATCATTCCCCACTCGCCAGTGGTACTAGGACGCACAGGCTAGTGAAATCACTGGCACTCTGAAATAACAAACAGAGGTACCGAAGTCATTCTTCCACAGAATGCGCCTAGGTTACCACTGTGCATGGCAGATTATACAAACCATAGAACATGAAGAGAGGTGTTGCATGCATTGCGGCGAGCCGAACGCCACACTCGTACATTACTTGGAAAATTTGGGCGTGCACACGCCAATTCCTAAGACAAAGCCCACAGAACACAGCCGTCGTGTGGTAAAAGATTATGCGAGATGTTTAAAACCACGGCTACAGGAGCGCCTGCTGGCAATCCCACCGCCACGGTAAGCACCGAGTGTCAGACAAACAAATGAGACAGCCATAAAAAGCTGACACAGGCCGGGCCAGAACTTCGCAAATCTCAAGCAAGCAAGCAAGCAAGTAGCGAGTTGTCTGTTACCCTCACGGATTTTGTGGCATCCCTTGCTACAAAGCCGACGCCTGTAGTGTGGCTTAAGGGATCGACTGATCCATCCATGAAGAAGGTTCTACTACTTGGAGGAGTGATGGCTGCAATGACCTTCTTGGCTTCTGCTTTTAGACAAGGCATTGGGTAGTGATTCTTTCTCCTGAACAAGCTCATAACAGAGAACTTGAAAACACAGCGGGGCTTCAATAAAGTCAGGGTGGGGGGAGAGTTCATGCCCTGAACAAGATCATAACAGAGAACTCGATATTGAAACCCACAGCGGGGCTTCAATAAAGTCAGGGTGGGGGGAGAGTCCATGCCCTTGGCAAGTATTTCTTCGTGATCATGTTCTAGGCGTCTGCATATTTTTTTGTCTCAGGCTTGTGTTCCTAGGTGTCTGGATGACCTTTGAAAGGAAACTGTGCTGCCGTTAAATCAATTCATGAGTCCAAGGGGAGAAGGTTAAGGACCATCGTCAACCTTAGGCACCCAAAATAATCTTGGTAGCTTCATTTTGAATTGTCTCCAACTTTTTTTTTTTTTAATTTTGGCTTTGTGGTAATCAGGGAAACAGAAGCATAGTCCACAATGGGCCGGACGGCATGTACATAGAATGATGTCTAGCTCCTATGTCTCCCATTTATTGCTCTCATGTTTTGGTCTGGTCAACCAGGTACTGGAACTCCTTATGAAAGAAAAGGGTCTGGTCAATCCTTACCCCAAAGTATTGGAAGACCTGGACCCACTAAGTCCATTCCCTGGATTCTCAGATTTGTGCCTTGGACATTGTGTCTCAGAGCCATGGCTTTTAATTTGGCTACAGAGATCTTTAGTCCTGTCTTATAACACTTCTCATACATAAGGTCCAGACAGTGCTGGATATATACAGGACATTAGGGTGTTGAAAAGTCATCCCATTTTTTATTGGCATATGCTGTGATAAGTGATCTTGAAATCTGAATTTGGTTGGTTTTGTTTCCCGGAATAGTCATCTTACAGACCAGGAGCTTTCCTCTGTTCCCCTTTTGGATCAGGGTCTCCTGAATAGCAAGAGAACTTGCTAATTCAAAAGCCTTCTCCAGGTCTATGAATACTATCACTATGATAGTACTAATTGTCCTTACAGGCGTGACTATACTGTGTGCTATGCTCATGCCCCTTGTGAACCCATGGAGGTGTTCATGTGAGGGTCCCATTTTCCAATGGAATCTGTTTAGTCCGATCTCAGCCATCTTGCCCAGACAGTTGAAGAGAGAGATGGGGCGGTATTTACCTGGCTCCTTTGGTTTTGGGATGGGAACTATGATAGCCCTCTTCCAGCTCTGGAGTAGAGTGGAAGATTCCCAGGACTTGTTACTAAGTTGCAGGAATCCAAGCTCACCTGTCAGTCCTAGATGAGAAATGATGGGGTATGAATGAGAACTGTTTTGTAGGTTCTTAGCTCCTCAGGGAAAAGATAACATCTGAGTTATCAGATTCAGCTGCTCTTTTTTGCAGAGAACTCGTGCACCAGCCTGTTTGCCTCTGACTGAGGATCATGGTGTGTGCACCTTGGGGCTGAGCGGCTGGTAGTTTGCCTGACCCATTGTCACAGCTTTGTAAGGGTGGTTTGGTGGTCAAAGGACCATTCCAGCCACTTTTCCTGCCTGACTTTTGGCAGTTTCCTTGGTATCCCTGACAAGTTTCTTTAAGAGGGCTAGGTTGTCAGAGGTTCTATGCTTTTGGAATTGTTTTCTGCACATGTTCACTCTGTGGATGACTAGCTTAATCTCGTCATTAAAATACCCGGGTCTTTGTAACTCCTGGAAACCAAGGTCGAGTTTTAGGGATGGTCTGCAAGCTACTTTATTTATGGGCATTGGGAGGTCTGCCTTCAAGCACTTCCACATTTTCACTCTGTGGGTGTTCATTACATCTAAGACAGTGGGCCAAGGCATTTCCATCTTGGAAAACACTTGGTTACTTGTGACATTCTCATCGACGCACCATTTGATTCTCCCCACCAGAGCCACAGTGGCCAAGGTGAAGTCCCAGGACCCCTCCTCTGACATGCATTGGCTCTTGGGTATTGAGAAGAGCGATCTCTGGGAATGTCTCGACGCACATTGGCTATGTGATGGCCTGCCACATCCGATTTCCCTGCAGGGAGCCGTCTTGTGCTGATGTTAAGCTTCTACAGAATGGCCTGCTGTACACAACGTACAGCTTGAGGAGGTCCCCTTCCAGGTGTATCTCAACAGCAAGAGATTCAACATCATCACAGTGCAGTGCATCGGCTATTGCGGAGCAGGGGATTGTTGCTCTGACCAGGGTGATCAAGCCTCTTTTGTCAGCTATGCTTGGCAGCATTAAGACATGATACTCCTGAAGCATGACAATATCAGTGATCGAAATGGTGCATTTCGTGAAGGAAGGCATTTCTTCTATTGGAGCCATAGATGTTCCACTCTAGTATGCTTAGATTGTGTGTCATGATGTTACTTGGTGTTAGTTACATTTAAGATGTCATTGTATTTGGATTCAGAGTCTACTATATTGGGGTCCTCGCTGACCGAGGGATCTTCATCTGTTTTTGGGCTGTTTGTCAGGCTATCCATGGGCCCAATAGAAGGTGGAGAGCCTTTGGTAGCTCTGACTTTAGTTAGCTTGGCTTTCTGTTATTAGGCTTTGTCTGTTTTGTTTTCTTCTTCTTCTTCTTCTTTCTTTCTTTCTTCTCTTCTTTGCTGACTTTACCTGGGTAAGGTCAGCGCTGCCTGTGGGGGCATGGTCAGGGTTGGAGTAGGGAGGGGAGTCTCGACCTGGGGTGAGGGTGGGGCTGGTTTGGCTCTGTCCAGCTTCCACCCTTTCAGGACTGCAACAGTCACTGCAGTCATGGTGACCGTGTCTGCCTTCTCTGCCTCCTTACTCAACCTCCGTCAAAGAAGAGATTGTCAACTCTTGGGGAAGCTTTTACAGTGCTCTTTGAACCTTTATTCCTCTGGTTCTTTTTCTGCACATTTCCATTGGCCGGAAACTCCGTTTTATTGGAGATATCCGGTGTCAGCTAGATAGTGTCAGCAATCATGTCCGTAGACATGATTGCCTGGGGGAGCAGGAACAAAGTCTGCTCGATTTTTAGCAATCTCTTGTCGACTGAGGGCCGCCTCCTGCCTGACAGGCTCCAGGCATGATGCCTCTTGGCACAGTTGGGACCTTTGCCTATTGTCCTTCCTTGTGTGCCTTGCTAGACACCACATTTGGGCTTGGTCTTGCAGCTAGCCTGGTGGTGACCGTATTTTGGGCACTGAAAAAATGAAGTGGCTCGACTATGTTCTGGGGTTTGTGGTGCCTCAGATCAAGAGTAGTGATTGGGGCCCTTTCAAGGTTCCAGGATTTGCCTATTTGGGATTTTTCCCTTTTCGACATTCTGGACCCCCAGACCTGGGGGTGTGTGTGATCGATCCTTTTCCATTTTTAAAGTTTCTCTTCCCTGCAGGAAATTCAGGGTAGCTTCATCTTTAGGCGCAATCGTGTGTTTGACTTAATTATTAATTACCTTGTTGTTTGGGGTATTGTTGCTGCCCCCACCTGGTTAGCGCCAGGAAAATCATTTTCGAAAGGAGGGGCAGCTAGAAGATGTAAAAAAAATCAAAAGGGAAAATGTGTGTGTAGAAAAAGGAAAGCCGAAATTTACAAGGGTTCCGTTGGTAAGCGTGGTTACTCTAGGGGGGTGGTGTCAGCCTTTAAGGGTCATAGAAGGTAGCAATTTCTTGCACAGGTGCCCAAATTTTATATGTCTCTAAAAAGGGGTTTAAGTAAAAAAGAAAAAAAGGACACTTAAAAACACTAAAACTGGTTTAAAAAACCAAAAAAAAAACATTAAAAAACCCAAGAAAAAAAGGCACAAGAATCAGAACCTAAAAAAAATTTAAAGGAGCCTCGGTTTTATTATTTAAAAAATGAAAAACTTAAAAATCCCCCCTTTGCCTTTAAAATCTCCTTATGACCCCAGGGGGGAAACCAAAAAGAAAAACGTCAAAAAGCTTCCCTTTTCCCTTTGGGGGCTATGAGGACGTTCCAAACCAACCCCTCCCCCTCCCCTCAGTTCCGGGGTATATAGCCGACCCCCCCCAAGGATTTTTTAGTGGGTATAACAGCCCCGGGAAAAAGATAATAAATTTTCCCCCCCCCTGTGGCGGGCAGGTTCCCCCGAAGAAAAAAACTTGCTTCTCTGTAACTTGGGGTTACAACCATACTCCATAAAAAAAGCTATTTAAAAAAAAAAACAAAGTAAAAAAGTATGCAGCCCTTTCCCCCCGCTTAAAAAGTGCTAAAAAAAAATAAAAGAAAATGGGATGGATCCCTAAAAACAAAGGGTAAAAGGAAAGGGTTAAAAAATTCATATAAAAAACCCAATAAAAAACATTAAAAAAAGTACAAGGCGAAGGGGCATTCCCCGTGCGTTTGCGGGTTAATTCTGCTTTCTTTAGGGGGTTTATTCATTATTTAAAATTGTCTGCCGGTCAACAGTAAGGTCATAACTGCAATACCTTTTTAAAAAATATTAGGATATTTAAATTTTTAAAAAAATCTATCAATAAATATCTAAAAATAAAATAAATATTTAAAGACCAAAGAAAATATGCTCTAAAAGTTATAAAGTTTTTTAAAAAATATTAGCTCTAAGTATATAAAGTTACTGCATAAATATTTGCGAAATTTAAAATTTTTATAAAATATCAGCCCCCCAAAGGGAAAAACTAATAAGACCCTCTGTGTCACAATCCTCCCCCAATACTTTTTCAGTGTATATGGGGGAGACAATACATACGTTTTGATCGTGCCAATTTCCAAAAAATGGCGACCCTTAATGGGTCTTTGGGTCCCCCACAAAATGCTTTAATTTTCCTATCGGTCCATGAGTCATCCGGTCCCGATTTTTAGTCTGTTTAAAACAAATTCACTTTTCGGTTGGGGTGGATGCTGGTCCCCAAAATCCAAAAATCATTTTTAATCCTAGCAGTTTTTTTTAGGGTAGCATCCTTTTCCCCCCATTATCAGAAGACAATCCTTAGCGGGTTTTAGGTCTGTGTGTGGGAGAGGAAAACAGCATCCAAGGCTGGTGCAGCGCCTTGGGGGTTCTGACAGCTCGCTCATTCCCCCGATACCCAAAAGTGCTGGCACCCACATAGAGTTATCTTTTTATATGTTTACTAATGCAAGCCAATCTGAACCCCCCCCTCCTACTGGGTGTGATGGTTTAAAAAATCTTTATTTCTTGCAAGGGAACGAAGTCGGAAATTATCCCAAAAGAATGGTTTTTAAGATCTCTAGTCTCTAACTGCTGCAAGGTGGATGTAACTCTGCAGGAAAATCGAGGTTCTAGAGAAAGATGCCAAATGCAGCTTCCCCTTTTGCCACTGCTGCAAAGCCCACCCTTTCAGATTTCAAATTTATATATTCACTGATCCTTGGTACTTAAAAAGGGCTGAAAAAATCTCTCTCTGATTTGGTTCAACTCTCCATTTCCCAACCGACCAAAAACCAGCTCACTGATTGTCCAAAGGGGGAATTTTGGGGGAAATTTCCACGCCGAAACTTGTGAGACTTTCATTAAGCTCTTCCCCCCCTTCCTCATTTTCCAAACCCTGGATCGGCTACCTCAAAGGGGGTTGAAACCAATCTGGGTGAGAAAATCCCGGAACCTTTTTAGTCTCGTGCAGTAAATAGGTTCTTATCCCCGGGGAAAGAAAAAAGGTAGTTCTCCCTTAGCATTCAGGGGCTCCCCAAGGTGAAAACTGAAAGCCCCCGTACAGTCGAGACTTCTTTTGACTGGTCCAACACCAGGAACATGGGGTTGCAGAGAAAAGCTTCACATCCATAAACC
>NW_023659330.1:561738-569238 GCF_015228065.2 Penaeus monodon
AAAAACACGTAAAACTGGTAAAAACCCCAAAAAAGAAACTTTAAAACACCAAGAAATGGACAAAAGAACAAAAACCTAAAAAAATAAAAAGGGACACTGGTTTTATTATTTAAAAAATGAAAAACTTAAAATATCCCACCTTATTGCCTTTAAAACCTCGTCCTTATGACCGCAGGGGAAACCACAAAAGAAATAACGTCAATAGCTTCCACTTTCCATTGGAGGCTATGAGGACGTTACAACCTATACCCCTGCCTACTCCCGCTCAGTTCCCGGGGTATATATAGCCGACCCCCAGCAAGGATTTAATTAGTGGGCTAGTAACTAGCCCCGGGAAAGAGATAACTAATTTCCCCCTCCCTAGATGGCGTGGCAGGTTCCGCCGAAGAAAAATAGCTTGCTTCTCTGTAAGCTTGGGGTTACAAGCCATTACTCCCTATAAAAATGCTATTTAAAATAAACAAAGCTAAAAAAGTATGCGAGCCCTTACCCCAGCTTTAAAAGAGTGCTTATAAAAAAATAAAAGAAAATGGCTATGGATCCCTTAAAAACAAGGATAAAGTGAAGGATGAAATAAAATTCATATAAAACAACCAATAAAAATACATTAAAATAAGTACAAGGACGAAGGAGGCATCGTCCACGTGCGTTTGCGCGGTTAATTCTGCTTTCTTCAGGGGATTGATTCATTATTTAAAATTGTCTGCCGCGTCAACAGCTAAGGTCATTAACTGCAATACCTTGTTAGATAGAAATATTAGGATATTTAAATCTTTAAAAATCTATCAATAAATATCTTACAAATAACAATAAATATATTAAAGACCAAAGCATAAATATTATGCTCTAAGTATATAAAGTTATTGCATAAATATTATGCTCTAAGTATATAAAGTTACTGCATAAATATTATGCGTAATTAAATTTTATCAAAATATCAGCCTCCCTAAGGAAACTAATAAGACCCTCTGTGTCACAATCCTCCCCCAATACATTTTTCAGTGTATATGGGGGAGACAAGTACATACGTCTTTGATCTGCTGCACATCTTTCCACTACATGTGCGACCGTTAATGGCTCTTGGCATCCCTCACAAAGTGCTTGACTTTTAGCCATCATCGGTCCATGAGTCAGTCTCGTGTGCCCGATTCTTAGTCTTGTTAATACAACTTCTACTTTTCGGTTGGGATGGATGCTGGTCACCCAACTGCCAAAATCATTTCTAATCTCTAGCAGTTTATTTCTAGAGGTATGCATCCATTGTTCCCTCCATCTATCACGAAGACAACTCCTTATGCTGGGTTTCAGGTCTGTGTGTGGGAGAGGAAAACAAGCATCACAAGGCTGAGTGGCAGCTGCCTTGGCCTTCTGATCAGCTCGCTCATTCCCACTGATACCAACATGTGCTGGCACCCAACATAGAGTTATCTTTTTATATGTTGACATCAATGCAAGCCAATCTTGAACCTCCCTCACTACTGGATGTGATGAGTTTAAACTCTTGATTGCTTGCAAGGCACTACGAGAGTCGGAATATATCACAATAGAATGGTTTGTAAGATCTCTAGTCATCTTAACTGCTGCAAGGATGGCATGTAACTCTGCAGTGAAGATCGAGGCTTCTAGAGAAAGACTGCCAGATGCAGTCTTCCTTCTGCACACTGCTGCAAAGCCCACCCCATTTTCAGATTTCGAACCATCTGTATATATTGCATCTGATCCTTGGTACTTAGAAATGTGCTGAAGAAATCTCTCTCTGACTTCTGGTTCATATCTCTCCACTTTCCCAATCCCGACCAAATCCAGCTCGACTTGATTAGTCCAAGAGGGGAATTGGGGAATTCCAACAGCCAGAAACTTAGTGAGACTTACATTAAGCTCTTCCACATTCCTCATTCTCCTACCATAGGATCGGCTATCCTCAAGGGGGTTGAAAACCAATCTGGATGTAGAAGATCCCGGAATCCTTTGTAGTCTCGTGCAGTAAATCAGGTTCATGTAGTCCCGGTGTAATGAAAGAGGTAGTTCTCCACTCTCAGCATTCAGGGACTCCACAGGTGAAGACCTGAAAGCCCCTGTACAGATTCTGAGAGCTTCATTATGAACTGAGTCCAACATCCAGAGAACAGTGGGAGTTGCAGATGAATAAGCTTCACATCCATAATCAAGCCTACTACGAATAAGCGCTCGGTAAAGCCGTAGAAGCGTTGTGCGGTCTGCACCCCAAGATAAATGTGAAAGAATCTGCAAAATACTAAGTACTTTTGTAGCCTTCACTTTTAACTGTTTGATGTGAGGCACCCATGTAAGTCTTGAGTCAAAAATTAGACCCAAGTACTTCACCTCTTGGACAAATTGCAGTGGGTTTCCTCCTAAATAGAGGGAAGGATGGAACATTCCTCGTTTGTGGAAATGTATAGCCATGGTCTTGCTTGGAGAAAATTTGAACCTATGATATGTTGCCCACTGTACAACCTGATTTATTGCAGTTTGCATGTGTACTTGCACATCCTGTAAGCTTCCTCCTGAGCAGTACAGTGTAAAGTCATCCACATACAGATTACATGAGACTGCACTTGGAACAACCTTTACGATGTCATTTACAGCAATGGCAAACAGGGTCACACTTAAGACACTCCCTTGTGGGACCCCTTCCAGCTGATCTTCCAGGTTAGAGAAACTGTTTCCTACCCGAACTCTAAACTTCCTGTCAGCAAGGAAGCTTTGTATGAAGGTAGGTAATGCTCCTCTTAAACCAATGTCATACAGCTTCATGAGTATGCCATGCTTCCAAGTAGTATCGTAGGCCTTTTCAAGGTCAAAGAAGACTGCTATCATGTGACGTTGCTGTGCGAAGGAATTCTGTATAGCAGTTTCCATCCTCAGAAGTGCATCTGTGGTCGATCTCAATTTTCTAAAGCCATATTGATATGGGGTCAACACATTTTCTTTTTCTAGCAGCCATGTCAACCTGAAGTTTACCATTTTCTCCATCAGCTCGCAGATGCAGCTGGTGAGAGAAATTGGTCTTTAATTTCCTGGTGTGGAAGCATCTTTGCCAAGTTTAGGAACAGGAATGATAATAGCTTCTCTCCATGTGGATGGCACTGTGCCCTCCCTATAGATCCTCTTGAATAGGTCCAACAGGAACTTCTGGGAGCTCTCTGATAACTGAGATATCACTTGGTATGGAATATCGTCACTTCCTGGGGCAGTCTTAAGGCAGAGCTGCAAAGCAGAGTCCATCTCCTTGCGCAAAAATGGCAAGTTATATGGAAGTTCTGCTGCAATCCTACTGAATAACTACACTGGGTGTTGTTCCTGTTCAGCCCGAAGAGTGGAGAAATTGAGCAGTGTAAGATGCTCCAGAGGAGATCTCTGCCATAGATTTAGCTAGCTCATTTGCAACATCTTTTTTGTCTGTGATGATTATGCCATCTATCTTCAGAGCAGGTTGTGACATGGATGTGCTCTTTCCAGCAATCTTACGCACCTTGTCCCATATCCATGCTAAGGGGGTCCCAGAGTTAATTGAGGAGACATACTGTCTCCATGACGTCCGTCTAGCCTCCTTTAGCACACGCCTGACTTTGGCTCGGGTCTTTTTGTAATTGATCAAGGTTACAATGCTGGGGTGTCGTTTCAACTGCCTTAATGCAGCTTTTCTTGCTCTGACAGCTTGTTGGCATTCATCAGACCACCATGGTACTGGAGGTCGACGGTAATGCCCACTACTTTTGAGAATGGATGCTTCTGCTGCAAGGTGAATTCGTGATGTGAAGTGATTAACAGCATCTTGAACACACTGGAAATCATTCACAGATCCTTGCAATACTGCAGTTGATCTAAAAAGATTCCAGTCCGCATGTTCAAGTCGCCATCTCTGCACTTCATTGACTGGAATACCATTCACCTCCAAAATTATTAGTAAATGGTCGCTTCCATGTAAGTCTTCCATGACATGCCAAATGAAGTTCAACTGTGAATCAGGTGAGCCTATTGGTAAGTCTATATTGGAGAATGTCCCAGTTTGAATTTGGAAATGTGTGGGAGTGTCATTGTTCAGTAAAACTGCATCTACTCTTAAGAACAAGGACTCCAAGGCCCTTCATCGAGGGTTGGTTAAAGTGTCTCCCCAGAGGTGATGCCAACCATTGAAATCTCCCAAGAGTAGAAATGGATGTGGCAACTGCTCAAGTAGATTTTCCAAATCATTAATGTTCAGATTATGTGGAGGAAGGTAGATGGATGGGACAGTGTAAGGTCGTGTCAAGCCTATTCTCACAGCCTTCACCTGCAGTGTTGTCTGCAGGTGGATGGCCTGGAAGGGAATATCTTGACGTACCATTACTGCTACTCCTCCATAAGGTCCATTGTCAAAGGTCCCATAATGGGCTTGAACTTGGAATCCTCTCAGGAAAATGATACAATTTTCCCTGGTCATAATCTCTTGTAGACAGACACAAACTGGATTATGTGAAGCTATCAGATGTTGCAGTTCTTCCCATTTTGCATGAATTCCCTGGCAGTTCAATTAGATTAGGGTATCCAGTTCTTTATATTATTTCCTCATAAGGTGTTTGGCAGCACCTGTGGTCAAGGTTTGCCCCACACCTTTAGGCTGTCCCTTTCCATAATCCTGGGAGTACCTTTTGAATGGTTGTTTACCTGTGGAACTAGTTTCCACAGGTTTCCCTTGGACAGGTTCAGGATTTCTTTGCCTGGACAAAGAACGGACCTGAGCCTTTGCTTCAGGGGCATTCTGTCTAGCAGCAGAGGCCCCTGTGGATGTTATGGCAGCTGGAGTCTTTTGCACAGATTCAGGATTCCTTTGCCTAAGCAAAGGGCGTGCCTGAGCTTTTACTTCAGGGGCATTCTGCCTAGCAGCAGAGGCTCCTGTGGATGTGGTGGCAGTTGGAGCTGTCACTGATGAGGCCTCTGGAGCCTTGCCTGATAGCTCCAAAGACCTAACTTTCTCTTTGCTCCTTATTACCAATACTTCCTTTTCAAATTTGTACCTTTTACATTGCTTTGAAGAAGCTTCATGAGCTTCTTTGCAGTGGTAACAGCATATTGGACCTGGACAGTTGTCATCTCCTTGATGACCTATTGTACCCCACTTTACACATACTCTTGGTTGCCCATTTTCTTTAAAACGGCAAGAGTTGGCTCCGTGCCCATAACCCTGGCAGTGGAAGCACCGCATAGGGTTGGGCACATATGGCTTTACCTTGAGGTGGTACCATGCTAACTTAATCGATTCTAGAAGGACTAACGTGTTAAAAGAATAAGAGCTGGTGTCGACTGTTCCAAACCATCAACTTTCTTCTTAAAACGTTTTACTGCCACTACATTAAAATTCTCTAGTTCCTCTAACAGTTTCTCTTCAGAATACCTCATCAGGTCTCGGGAAAAAAGAAGTCCCTTACACTGATTGAGGGTTTTGTGAGGAGAACATGAAACTTGAGCCCTAGGAATGTCGCATATCGCACGCAGTCGGTCACTCTCGTCTGGCGACGAAAACTCAACTATCAGGCTACCATCTCGCTGTGGGGTGATGTGAGGATCATGTTGACATACTTCAACAATTTTTGATGTACTTCAAAAATATCAGGATCCATGATTGATACACCATCAATGGTCTTCACTACTAGGTACTTACTATATGAAATGCTTTCATATTTATTAGGTAAGATTCCCTTAGTGGATTGAGGAGGACTTTTCCCTTTCTTACCTGGTTTGGGAGCCCGGGAACCACTACGATTCCAATTCTTTCCCTTTGGAAGCTGGAAAGGTTCCAAAGTGACAACATGTGATGTTCCAGAGGGAATGGTCGGGGGATTGCGTAGGTTGTCAGGGAGAGAGCTAGATCTTTGTAAATTTGTAGTACTCATACAAATTGGAATTGTTCATTTCCTCACCCCCCACCTACCATGGAGTGCAACAAGGGGAAGCTATAGTTGGGGCTCAAAATCTCCCAACAGCCACAGGGATAATGAGGAAATATACGCAGCCACTATTACAATACTGATGGCAGTTGCGGGACCTATGCGCTACCGACTGAATAGTGTCTGCTTGACCCTAGCCATATTTGACCAGCTGATTGACTTGACCGGGTCTTGATCAAGCCACCCGTCTAACCAGAATAAAGGACCAAAGAGGTGTGTTGCTAGCTGCAGGGTGCAGCGTGCAGCATCGGTCAACCTCCAGGACTCCTGTCTCCTGGTAATACAGGATGCCACGCACGGCAAACACACGTGGGAGAGTTCTCCCTGGTCCAAAATGGAATGAACCATGGGTGGGTGCACCATCCCCTCTCTTAGGCCTTGGTGCACCAGGAAGCCATTTTGTCTCATCCCTCACTGGTGACCCCTCCAATATGAGTAGCCCTCTGGTCCAGCTCACCAGATCATTGGGACCTCAAGCCCCCCCACCGCGGCAAGGCGGCTTCCGTTAGGTGAGTTTCTTCAGGGGAGGCTCAGGTATTCCCAACGCTCCGGCATGACTGGCTAGGTATGGTTCATTACACAATGGTCATGCCCTGGTCTCTGGCAACCCAGATTGACAATCAGATTTTTCTCTGCATCTCCAATGCTCTTGCCAGCTAGTAGGCATTGTTGAAGCCCTCAGGTTTAGAGGGAACCTTAAACTGTGGAAAACGATCTAGGGGGTCCAGACTCTCCCTCAGAGTCTGTCTCCAGCTTAGGTCGTTTTGTACCGCCCTTTCGGCTTGGATTCTGGGCTCTGTCCGTGAGAGCAGCAGCTGTTTTGGTTTTCAGCTTGTCCCATCTCGGTCAGGGAGAATGTCTGAGGGGAATTCAGAGGTTTCCCTGATTTGGGTGCAGGCCAGAAGAGGCCAGCACGACAGTCCATCTGCTGGACAATTTCATGGACAGACATGTTTTTGGGTGATGGGTTTTCTGTCTTGTCCATTTTAGCAGTCAGCCTGTGCTTTGGATTTTCTCTTGCCACTAGAAGTCATGTATGCCTTCAGAGTGACTGCCATGGTCTCGGCCTTGCATGGTTTGTCATTATTTGAATATCTTTGTAGGGGTTTTGTGAAATATTTGCTATGAAATTTAGCAGTTATTTCATCCTCTCACACCCCCACCAACTACAGACTCCAACAAGAGGAAGCTGTATGTTAGAGTAATGTCTAACAGCTACAGGAGTGGTGATAGGATATACGTAGCCAATAACTTGTGTGAGTGCTAACAACGCCATGACTGCTTGACCCCAACCACCCGAAGGAGACCAAGTCATTGATCTGACCGGGCCAGGATCAGGCCATCCATCTTGCTGGAATAAGGGACCAAAGATGCGTGTCGCTAGCTGCAGGGCATATTCATACACAGCATCGCTCAACCTCCAGGACTCTTGTCTCCACTGTGCGCAAGGCTGCCACACATGGCAAACATATGGGTAGGTGAGAACCCGTGGGGCGAGACCAGAGGGGATGCCATTCCACCTACAAGATGGGCATCATTGTTTGGAACTCTT
>NW_023659330.1:576738-617128 GCF_015228065.2 Penaeus monodon
TTTTGTAAGAAAATATCTAAATTGATATGCAGTTATTTGATTATTTGGTTGCATAATTGATATCACATGTATTAATTAAGTAACGACAATTACACTTATAACTGACAGGTGCGTTCATGCCACTCAGCATATAAACTGAGAATGTTAAAAAAAGTTCCGTCATCACCAAGAAAAACAGTGCATCAGTCACAGTTTTTAAGATAAATGGATAGATAGAAAGGAGTGAGCCAGTGAATTAGTTATAGAGAGAAGAGAGGGAGAAATGTTAATGTTTATAAGCAAATAAATGTACTAGACATTAAAGGTCATGTAGCACTAGAGGAAGGGATAACAAAGGGTAATGAAGAAGGCCGAGTTAGTAGTTAGTTGTTATACGTCAACAGTCTAGAGTAGTATTGGAAAGGTTAAATACGGGTAAAAAGAGTGAATGGGTTAAGGTAGGATTAAGTATGGGGAATTAGATCAAGTGAAGGAGATGTATGGGCTTAAGGCAGGAGAACAGGTTGTCAAAGCAGAAAGTGTGGGATTCCTAAGGATGTCTGACAGGTTGGGAGGTCGGTGAAGGGAGTATGGGTGGGGGCTGCATTAAATCGAAGACAGGACAGCAGAATGTGTGGAACTGAAAGAGGAACATTATACAGAGAACATAGAACGTGACATCAGACAGGAGTGTTAGAAGGGTGTGGCTAATATGTAAGCCATCTCCCAACGTCTGTTCGGATGAAATGGAGCCGCCCAGGAGGAGATTAATAAATTACATGCTGTAAAACTACCAGTGTGAAAACTTTACCAGAAAGACTGCTATCGGGTATAAAGGAAGGTCTTGAAGTGGGGGTAATAAATAATTTATGGCCGGAATACGTGAGAAATATGGTTAGTGTGATGTGTGATGTGTAGACAGATAGAACAACTAGTTCTGAATCTTAGAGACAAGGGGATTGGTCGAGGGCATAGACTGTATAAGAGATGATGTATTACAGGAGAAGGGAGCGAGTATGTGTATTTTAAGACAAAAAGGAGTGTGTACAGTTCTTTAGTTAGGACACTGGATTCAGGGGGGAGGGTATTTGAGTGTGAACTGGGAAGGTTACTGTAAAACGAGCACCAGAGATGGATTTGGAGCCATCATTGTAAACATGAATGATGGAGGAATGAGTCGAGACATGGTCAAGGAAATTGGTGAGAAGGACAGAAGGGGCGATATCTGATTTCGGTGGGTCAGGGAAAACAGAGGAGCAAATACGGGAGTAAGGTATAAGCCATGGAGGAGTGGAATGGACAGAAAATGGAAGCGGGTAGAGATGGGGAAAGGGGGAATGGGAGAAGTGGGTATCCATATGAATGGAGAAAGGAATAGGTAAATGTAGAGAACCAGCAAAAGTAGGAAACAGGGATGGTGGGATAGTCATTTTTGTGAGGTGAGGTTGGTAGGAATTGAGCATAGCATCAGAGAGAGAGAAGGGTACAGCATCGAGAGAGAGATGGCATGCCTGACTCAGTGTACAGTCTCTCAACTGGAGAGGAGTGGAAGCGCCTAGAACTAAGTGAAGACTGCTGTCAAGGTGAGCAAGAAGGTAGATAGAGATGGAGGACTAGATATGACATCTATTATCAAAAGTGAAGAGGATCAAGGTAACATGAAGATGGAGAAGCGTTTAGTGATCTAAGCCCCAGGATATATGGGGGAGAGTCTAATAAATAAAAAATATGGTCTTGCCAGGACAATTTGGAGTAAAAATTAATGCCAAGGAATTTGCCTCAAGAACGGTACTGGAGTGGAATTCTATATAAGAAGAGTGGAGGTTGGTGACCTATGCATGCGTGAGAGAAAAGGATGAAGAAAGATTTGATGGTAGAAAAGCAAACCCTTGGTTAGTGATACATACTGAAGGAATTGGCAGAGAGTTGGTATGGATGTGCCAGGAGTGAAGGTGGTTAAATCATCAACATATATCGTTGACCAGGCTCCTAGTGGTAGAACTGAGACAATGCCATGAACAGCAAGAAGGAATAAGCTGGTGCTGAGCACACTACCTTACGGGATGCCTTCAAACTGAAGAAATGATGATGATATGGAAGAGGCAATTTTGAGCTGGAAAGTGTGTTTGGAAAGGAAGAGAGGACAATTGCTGGAGAATATGGGTACCGACGTGTGGTATCATATGCTTTTTCTATGTCAAAGAATATGGCTAATACAGAGTCATGGCATGCAAAAGCTGATGTAATATATGTCTCTAAATGATTAAGGGGGTACTGTACTTTGGGCATGACAGAAACCAAACTAGGAAGGAAAGAAGATTGTGAGATTCAAGATACCACATTAAGTAGAAGTTAATCATTTGTTATAGTAGTTTGCACAAACAGCTAGTTTTAGCAATGGGGCAGTAATTTTGAGGGAGGGTCGAGATTTATTGGTTTCAAGAAGGGAAGAATAAGAGCTCACCAATGTGAAGGAAAATATCCTGTTAATCATATGTGATTGAAAATAGTTAATAGAAAGGATAGAGAGGAAGATAGTGAATATTGTCAGGGTTTTGCGGCATGGCTGTAAGGTCTGATGGTCTTAATGGAAGAGAAATGTGGAGGAAGGTGAGAGCCACTACTGACTCAGCTGAAATAGTCACCCAGTTCATTGGCCACTTGGACAGGATCAGAGATGAGAGTATCTCAGATATGGAGGACAGACGCTGAATTGGGGGGATGTTTGCCTGATAGTTTATGGATCTGACGGCAAACAGCTGAAACAGATTGTCAGGGTTCACTTATAAAAAGGAATCAGAGCAGTTAGGTCAACAGAAACACACCAGAGGAAACATACAGAAGGTTTTACTGCTAAGGGCACTACACTACACTACACATGACAAAATATGTACAATCAGGAGAGAGAGGCCCAGCATAGCAGGCGAGGTCACACAGCAGAAGGGAGCACACAGGTCAAAGTCACAGGACAACTGACAAATTTTTGCCTGGTGCCGCGCAGATATAAAGGCCCGATACCCTCGTTCCCCATGAGGTGTATGAGCCAATCGAGAAGGACCTAAGCCCGCCGCTCGGAGTGAGGAAAACACCGGCGAGGGTCCTGAGCAATCTCGCAGTTGTGACATATCTCCCTTCTTTCTTCAAAATAATCTTCCAAGAATTGGAGATTATTTTCAGAGAACCACAACTACGAGATGCCTACACTGAGGCTCTGAGGTCCTACATCCAGCAGTGATGTGGCCCCAGGACCTGCCCTTCCATCACCCACACTCTTCTGGTGATCACGGTCCTGCCTTCTGCCAGATTGCTGCACCGTCACTTCTCTAATGGTCCCTCTACTCCTGGCAGCTTCTCCGGCGTCCCCTTGGCAGACAGCTCCTCTGTCTTGTCCTCGAACAGCTGCTCCTCCAGAGTATCCTCAGACGGCAGCTCCTTGGGCATGTCCTCGGCAGGCAGCTCCTTGGGCATGTCCTCAGCAAGTCTCTCCTCCTGTAAATCCTCGGCTGGCAGCTCCTCTGGCGCGTCCTTGGCATGCAACTCCTCTGGCAGTCCAATACCCACTAGATCCTTGAGCAGGCATCCAACGCCAACTGGTCGTTCGGGTGCACATCCTCGGCAGGCAGATTCTCCGGTCCTTCTTGGGCAGGTAGCTCCTCCAAGGTATCCTTGGCAGGCAGTTCCTCCAGCAGTAGGATACCCACTAATTCCTCAGGCGGGCATTCCACACCAATTGGTTATTCATGTGCATGTCCCTTACCCACAAGTTGCTCCTCCTGCACATTCTAGACAGGCGGCTCCTCCAGCGCATCCTGGGCAGGCGGCTCCTCCAGCACATCCTGGGCAGGTGGCTCCTCCAGCGCATCCTGGGCAGGCAGCTCCTCCGGTGCGTCCTGGGTAGGCAGCTCCTCCAGAGCGTCCTGGGCAGGCGGTTCCTTTGGCGTGTCCTGGGCAACCAACAGGTTTCCCACTGTGACGTTTCCTTGGGCAGACGGATCGCGTCCACGTGCGACTCCGTGGTCAGTCGCTCCTCTGGCCAGCATCCTACAGTGCTTGCTCTGGCTTCCGACGCCTTTCCTCCTCGCAGTTCTTGCGACGCTGCTCTTCCCACAGCTTTTTGGTAGTAAAGAGCCAGCTGCTGGTATCTGATCCTCTCCTGCTCTTGATTGTGGTGTAAGAAGGCTATGCCTTCAGGGCCCAGCAGTTCACCTTCTTGCACGTAGTTCCTCATAGTTCCGTTTTCCAGACCATCTGATCCTGACAAGGTCGCCAGTATCAGGGTTCAACTTATGAAAAGGAATTAGAGTGGTAAGGTCAACGGAAACACACCAGAGGAAACCTACCAAAGGTTTTACTGCTAAGGGTACTGCTAACACTACACTACACATAACAAAATATGTACAATCAGGAGAGAGAGGATCCAGCGGAGCAGGCGAGATCACACGGCAGAAGGGAGCACACAGGTCAAAATCATGGGACAACTGATGAATTTTTGCCTGGTGCTCCTTTTATTTTCCGCGCCGATGTAAAGGCCCGATACCCTCGTTCCCCACGAGGTGTATGAGCCAATCGAGAAGGATCTAAGCCCGCCCCTCGGAGTGAGGTAAACATCGGCGAAGGTCCTGAGTAATCTCACAGTTGTGACCCCCCTAATGGAAGCCGCCTTGCCGCGGTGGGGGGGCTTGAGGTCCCAATGATCTGGTGAGCCGGACCAGAGGGCTACCCATACTGGAGGGGTCACCAGTGAGGGATGAGACAAAATGGCTTCCTGGTGCACCAATGCCTATGAGAGGGGATGGTGCACCCACCCCTGGTTCATTCCATCTTGGACCATTGAAGGTGTATCAATCATGGATCTTGATATTTTCGAAGTACATCGAAAAATTGTTGAAGTATGTCAACGTGATCCTCGCATCACCCCACAGCGAGATGGTAGCCAAATGTTGAGGTTTCGTCACCAGAGAGAGTGCCCGTCTGCGGCGATATGCGACATTCCTGGGGCAAATTTTCTTCCCCTCCAAACCCCAATCATGAAGGGAAATTGTCTTTTCCCGAGCCCTGATGAGGTATTTGGGAGAAACTGTTAGGGGAACTAGAAAATTTTTTATTGTGGCAAAAAACGTTTTAAGAAAAATTTGACGTTTGGAACAGTCTACACCACTCCCCTTTCAAACTTTTAATACGTTGGTCTTCCAAAATATTTAATTTGGATGGTACCCCCTCAAGGTAAACCCAATTACCCAACCCTAGCGGTGCTTCACCCCAGGGTTATGGGCATGGAGCCAACTCTTGCCTTTTTAAGGGAAAAGGGACCCCAAGAATATTTTAAGTGTGGTACGAAGGGTCTAAAAGGAGATGACAACGTCAGGCCCAATTGCTGTTACCACGCAAAGAAGCTCATGAAGCTTTTTTAAAAGCAGTGTAAAATTACAATTTAAAAAAGAAGTATTGATAATAAGGAGCAAGGAGAAATTTATTTTTCCAGAGGAAAACGAGTGCCCGTGTGCTGTTTGCACAGCCGGGAAAAACCTTTCTTGGGTTTTCGGGGCCCATCCCCCCCCCCGCCACCCCTTCCCTTTCCCAAAGCTTCTTACACCACCCCTCTCCCACTTTTTTTAAACCTCAGCCCCCAAATTGCGAAACTCCCTCGGGAATTCCACCGAAAGGGAGTAGGATGAGGGGTCTATTGAAGAGACCCCTCCCCCCAAAGAAAGGTCTTTGGAGCCATCGGGAGGCCCCAGGGGCCCCAAATGTGGGACACCCCCCGTGCCCCCAATCCCAGGGGCCTCTGCTGCTAGCAGAATGCCCTGAAAAAAAGGCTGGGTTTTTTGTCCTTTGCCCGGAAAAAGGAACCCTGAGTCTTTTAAAAGACCATTTCAAGGTGGGGTCTTTGGAGCCGTCAGGAAGGGCCCCCAGGGGTCTAAACAGTGACAGCCCCAGCTGCCACCAACCCACGGGGGGCCTCTGCTGCTAGGAGAATGCCCCTGAAGCAAAGGCTAGGTGTTCTTTGCCCCGGGAAAAGAAACCCTAGCCGTCAAAAGGAAGCCTGTGGAACTAGTTCCAGGGTAAAAAACCCCTAAAAAAGACTTCCCAAGATCCGGGAAAAGGGGACAGCCTAAAGGTGTGGGGCAAACCTTGACCACAGGTGCTGCCAAACACCTTATGAAAAAATAGTTTAAAGAACTGGATCCCCAAAATCCAAGGGAACTGTCGGGGATTCATGCAAAATGGGAAGAACTGCAACATCGATAGCTTCATGTAACCCAGTTTGGTATGCCTACAAGGTTATGACCGGGGAAAATCACCCGTTTTCCCTGAGGGTTTCCCAAATTAAGCCCATTAGGGGACTTTTGCAAGGACCTCATGGAGGAGTGCAGAAAGGTACGTCAAGATTTTCCCCTTTCCCCAGGCCATCCACCTGCAGCAACATGCAGGTGAAGGCTGTAAAATAGGCTTGACACGTTTACACTGTTGCATCTATCTCCCTTTCCTCCACAAAATTCAACATAAATGATTGGAAATCTATTGGAGTTCCCACACCCATTTTTTTGGGAGATTTCAAGGTGGGCACACCTCGGGGGAGACACTTTGTGAAACCCCTCGAGGAAGGGCTTGGGGAGCCCTTGCTTTAAGGTGATGCAGTTTTTTTGAACAGGACCTCCCAAATTTCCCAAAAATTCAAACTGGGACTTCTCCAAAATAACCCGTCAATTGTCTCACCTGATTCACAAAGAATTTACTTTGGCAGGTTATGGAAGATTTCAAAGGACCATTTTCCCAAAACTTTTGGGGGAGGTGAATGGTATTCCGCCAATGGGGTGCAGAGATGGGGACTTTAAATGCGGATGGAATCTTTTTTGACAACTGCAGATTGCATGGATCTGTGAATGATTTTCCCGGTGTTCAAGTGCGTTATCACTTCACACAGAATTCACCTTTCAGCAGAAAATCCATTCCCCAAAAAAGCGGGCTACCGCGACCTCCGGGACCATGGGGCTGTGAATGCCAAAAAGCTGTCAAGCAAAAAAAGCTCATTAAAGGGAGTTGAAAAGGCCCCAGTATGTAACCTTGATCCATTTCAAAAAGACCCGACCAAAGGGCCCGGCAGTGCTAAAGGAGGCCAAGGGCGTCTGGGACAGTATGTTCCTTGATTAACTCTGGGACCCCCCTTAGCAGGGTAGGGACAAGGTGGTAAAATCGCTGGAAAGAGCACATCACTGTCACCACTGCTTTTTAAGATTGATGGCATAATATCACAGTAAAAAGATGTTGCTAATGAGCTAGCTAAATCCATGGCAGAGATCTCCTCTGGACAAACTTAACTGCCTGATTCTCCACTCTTCGGGGGAAAAAGGAAACAACCCATGTCGTCTTCAGTAGGGCGCAGCAGAAATTCTCAACTTGCCATTTTTGAGCAAAGGGGATGGACCTGCTTTGGGGAGTCTGCCGTAAGACTGCCCCCGGAAATGCGAATTCATACCAAATGATATCCACTTACCCGAGAGACCCAAAAGTCTTGTTGACCTATTCAATAGATATATAGGAGGGGACGTGCCATCCACATGGAAAGAGTCTTTTAATCATTCCCGTCCCCAAACCTGGCAAGGATGCTTCACACAGGAAAAAACCCGACAATTCCCTCACCCGCGATCTGCAAACTGATGGAGAAAAAGGTAAACTTAGGTTTACTGGATGCTAAAAAGGAAAACTGCTGACTCCATATAATATGGGTTTTTAAGATTGAGATCGACCACAGATGCACGTAAGGATGGAAACTCTATACAAATTCCTTTGCAAGCGACGTCACATGAAGCATCTTCTTTGACCTTGAAAAAGGGTTATGAACTACTTGGAACATGGCATACTCAAGAAATTTTATGAGTGAATCTCACCCATAGAAGAAAAAATGGAAAGAAGAGTTACCCCCTTTCCCCTTTCAAAACATGGGCCGTCAATGAAGTTACGGGGCCGGAAAATGGGGGGGAGAGATGCCTTTATGAAACGGTTGCTATTTTTTTTATGTATAATTTCTTTCTTTTAATTAGTTAATTAAAGTTCTATCCAGTTTCTTTTTATCATTTATTGGAGAGCCCTTATGGTGTCGGGGTATATAGTTGATTCTTCTTTTACATGTCATTTTTAATAAAAATACATTACTTTTTTTGGCAGGGTTTACAACATGGGCCTTTTTTAAAGAAGTATAATCTTAATTTCGGAAAGGGGAAAGACACCGCCCTCTTTTGAGAGGAATGCCACCTTCACCTGGGTTGACCCGAGATTCCCCTCTTAATATCATCTTACTTGTGGGGAGGTGTATATATATAGGCCGGGGCAGCCAGGTCAGGGAGGGGAGAGCATTTTGGTCGTGAGGCTGCAGTCGTGATGGGTTCCTGGTCGTAAGAGTACGAGCTATAGGCGGTAAGGTGGCATTTTAACCTTTTTTCTCTGTATCTTGATAGGGTGATGTGCTCTCTTTACGTTTTTTTATCTCTTGAATTGTTTTAACTCGCATTTTTGAATGTTTGTCTTAATTCTTATCAGCATCTTAGTGTTTAAATGTATTTTACCTGTTTATTTCAACGTGTTTTAAATAAAAATCTTTTTGTAAAAATGAATTGAATACTTTTAGACCCCATCATGCATCCCCTCCAGTTTGTCTAATTAAACCTTTGTCTAATTAACCCAAAGTTAATTTTGGAAACGCCAGTATGCCTGCCTCACTCTGCCTTTATATAGAATGTAAAGAATTAGGGAGAATTTAAGGCAAAACAAGAGAACCCCCCCCCCCCCGGTTTGAATCTGGGCATATAACCCATAGGATTATTTAAAACTTGCACGAGTTCAAATCCTTAAATCTGATTTCTATCGACTTCAGGTCGACACGCACTCCATCTCGGACGTAACCACGCTAACCAGTGTTGACCCTTGAGCCTTGGTAACTTCTATACACTTACACTTGCTTCCTATCACTTCATTTACACCCTTCAACACGCCTCTTCCTTTAAGAACATAATACCTCGCGTTCCTGGACGAATTAACCGGGTGGTGGCAGTTAGACCTTGTACCAAGGATCGACGGTCAATCTTGCTTGCATATCGCTACAGTATGACATTGGCTTAAGAGGAGCATTACCTACCTTCATACAAAGCTTCCTTGCTAACAGGAAATTTAGAGTTCGGGTGGGAAACAGTTTCTCTAATCTGGAAGATCAGCTGGAAGGGGTCCCACAAGGGAGTGTCTTAAGTGTGACCCTGTTTGCCATTGCTATAAATGACATTGTAAAGGCTGTTCCAAGTTCTGTCTCATGAAATCTGTATGTGGATGATTTTAAACACTGTACTGCCAGGAGGAAGCTTACAGGATGTGCAAGGACACATGCAGGCTGCAATAAATCAGGTTGTACAGTGGCCCAACATATCGGGGTTCAAATTTTCCCCAAGCAAGAACCATGGCTATACATTTCCACAAACGGGAAAAATTTCCCATCCTTCCCTCTATTTAGGAGCAAACCCCTGCAATTTGTCCAAGAGGTGAAGTACTTGGGCCCTAATTTTTGACTCAAGGCTTACATGGGTGCCTCACATCAAACATTGAAAGTAAAGGCTACAAAAGCACTTAGAAATTTTTGCGGGTTCTTTCACATCTATCTTGGGGTGCAGACCGCACAACGCTACTACGGCTTTACTGAGCGCTTATTCGTAGTAAGCTTGATTATGGATGTGAAGCTTTTTCATCTGCAACTCCCTCTGTTCTACGGATGTTAGACTCGGTTCATAATGAAGCTCTCAGAATCTGTACTGGGGCTTTCAGGTCTTCACCTGTGGGTCCCTGTATGCTGAGAGTGGAGAGAACCACCTCTTTCATTACACCGAAAATACATAAACCCTGATTTACTACACGAGACTACAAAGGATTCCAGGATCTCCTACATCCAGATTGGTTTTCAACCCCCTTGAAGATAGCCGACCCTATGGTAGGAGAATGAGGAATCTTGTGGAAGATCTTAATTTGAGTCTCACTAAGGTTCTGGCTGTTGGAATTCCCAAAATTTTCCACCTTGGACTAATCAAGTTGAGCTGGATTTAGTGGGAAATTTGGGGAAAAGGGGGAGAGATCCGAAGCAGAAGTCCGAGAGAAATTTCTTCAGCACATTTCTAAATCCCGGGGGATCTGAATGCAATTTATACAGATGGTTCGAAATCTGAAAATGGCGGGGGTTTTGCGCAGTGAGCAAAAGGAAGTTTCCCTCTGGCAGTCTTTCTCTAGCAGCCTCGATCTTCACGGGGCAGATTTTACTGCCATCCTTATAGCAGTTAAGATGACTAGAGATCTTACGAACCATTCTGTTGTGATAAAATTGTGACTCTCGTAGTGCCTTACAAGCATCAAGAGTTTAAAAATTTCATCACATCCTTAGTGGGGAGGTTCAAGATTGGCTTGCACTGATGTCAACACGTAAAAAGATAACTCTATGTTGGGTGCCAGCGCATGTTGGTATCAGTAGGAATGAGCGGCTGTTTCAGAAGGCAAGGCAGCTGCCGCTCAGCCTTGTGATGCTCGTTTTCCTCTCCCACACAACCGACCTGAAACCCAGCATCAGAAGTTGTCTTCGTGATAAATGGAGGGAACAATGGAAGCATGCCTCCAGAAAAACTGCGAGACATTAGAGATGACCTTGGCAGTTGGGCGACTAGCATCCATCCCAACCGAAAAGTGGAAGTTGTATTATATGAATAAGAATCGGGCACACAAAAACTGACTCATGGCCAATGATGGCTAAAATGAAGCACTTTGTGAAGGATGCCAAGAGCCTTTAAAACAAATCGCACATGTAGGGGAAAGATGTGCAACATTCTCAGACCAAAGACGTATGTACTCGTCTCCCCCATATACACTGAAAACGTATTGGGGGAAGATTGTGACATAGAGGGTCTTATTAATTTCCTTAGGGAGACTAATATTTTCAAAAAAAATTTAATTATCATAATGTTTATGCAATAATTTTATGCACTTAGAGCATAATATTTATGCTTTGATTTTTTATCTATTTTATTATTATTTGTAAGATATTTATTGATAGATTTTTAAAGTTTTAAAAAATTTTAATATTTTAGTTAACAAGGTATTTCGCCGCTAATGACTTTAGCTTTTGACGCGGCAGATAATTTTAAATAATCAATCAATCAATCCCCGTTGTGAGACAGATGTAGATATAATTAAGGAAACAATTTCGCCAGCTAGTTGTTTTTTCTGTTTGGATTGTATGACGAAGAAAGGCGGGTGCTCTTTTAAAGGAGATATGGGTTGATAGCTGATTAGGGGTGACTCCTTTGTAGTGGTAACTTTTCTAGTCTGCACATTTTAAGAAAAGTGATTTGGTGCAGTCAAACTTCCACCATAGAGATTAGGAAATGGTACATATGAAGTATGAGAAAGGAGGACTGGAAAGTGGTTTAGAACTGACCAATGGAAGTCTAAATGGAGAGAAGGTGAGCATAGAGAGAGGTCAAGGCATGAAAAAGATTGTGTGCGCTTGTCAAAGTGTGTGGAGAGATCTGAATTAAGAATAATAAGGTCAGTTGTGGGAGGAAGTGTTCTAGGGGTTGGCCACGGGTGGTATGATAGAATCACCCAAAGCATGTGAAGCAGTTAAAATCACCACCTATAAGGGAAAAGGGGGCTGGAAAAATTTAAAAGTTTCAAGGGAACAAATTGATAAGGTAGAAAGGAGATAAATAGACTGAAATAACTGTGATCCAGCAGAAAAGAAAGATAGAATAACTGTGCAAGAGACAGTGGTTTGAAAGGCAGGTATGGTGTTTCCTGATGAATATGTATAGACGAGACATAAAGGGAGTAAATATATACAATATACATAAAGGGAGGCAGATAATGGATGGGTTTAAAGAAGGTTTTGACGAAGGTTAGGACTGTGAGAACAGAAACTACGAATATTCCAATGTAGGGGAGCTATTACTTAGTTGATCTACAAACGATAATTGTTACAATGCCTGTTGCAGAATTTGAAAGGGGAAGGAGATGGGGGTGAGATATGGGAGAGGTATGTAGTATTAGGAGGAAATATGAGGAGGATGGACATCAGAGTCAATTTTAGTGTGGAGGAAGTGGGAGTTGTGAAATTGGAAGGTTGATGAGGGGGGTTTTGAGAGGGGGAAGAGGAAACGGTGTCTGAAGGGTAATGGCAGAGGTAAAATGGAGGGAAGTGTGTGGTTGGATAAGGGGTGGAGTATGTATCTGTCTGCTATGGGTAGTGCAAGGAGGGAGAAAGGGGGGGGTGTTGGGGTTGCAGTAGAAATTGGGAAGTGGGTTTTGGGTTTAGAATGGAAAAAGATGATTGGGGAGGTAGGAGGTAGTGGGAATATAAGAGGGGGGGGGATAGGTGTAGGATCATCTTGGGAGGGAAGGGAAGGGACAGAGTGAGCATCATTAAGGAATAAAAATTTTTTTATCAGTGTGCTTCCTGTCTGGCCTCATGCAGAGTGAGTTTGTTGGTGAGATGGAGACAGTTCTGGTACAAGTATTGAGGGTGGATGAGGTTCAACGGGAATGGGGTTGCCAGGGAAGTCAGTTAGGGTTGATAATGCTATAGCATGGGTTTCAGATGTAACTGTGACAGGATTGGAATGATCAGGTTGTTGCAGAAAGGAACTTTATCTACTTATTTTGGAGACATTACTGGAAGAGGAGAGTATTGTCAGAGTAAGGGGTTTGTGGGGGATCACGAAAAATAGGGCCCCATTTGGCTGGGCTAAATAGGGCAAGGTACTTGTAGAATAAGTTGTAAAGTAGTAAAAAGAGTGAATGGAGTAGCTGAGGAAGAAGGTTGTGGGGTATATTGGATAAAGAGAATGTTGGGAGAGTAGGAATGTTTCCTGGAGGTTGAGTGTTGAACTGGGTGGGTTTTGTAATAGTAGGCATTGAGAAGGGGTAGTAGTGGTGTTCAGAGTCGTGGTCAAAGGAGAGCCTGCGGTTGGGGAAAACCCGGAGAATTTGGGTTGGTGGATTATGTGATGAAGGGGCAAGCTTCACTGCCCCTAAAAAGGGGGAAAATTCATTACTGGCCCATGGTAAGCCCCCAGTGTATGTTATGGAGAGACAGTCCACCCCTCAGGCTCCCCTTGAGGGGGAAAGGCTAGAACAACTAAATTGGTGAATACTTTGCCCATGGCTCCCCCCAGGCCATTCAGAACTGGCAAAAAGTCGGCATAATATATATATATATATATATATATATATATTATATATATATATATAATACATATATATGTGTGTGTGTGTGTGTATATATATATATATATATAATATATATATATATAATTATATATATATAATGTATATATATATAATATTATATTATATATTAATGATATATATATATTATATTAAAATATAATATATATATATATATATATATATATATATATATATATGCGTATACACACATACCACACACACACACACACACACACCCACACACACACACACCACACACCCCACAATATATATATATATATATATATATATACATATATATATATATATATATATATATATATATATATATATATATATGTATATATATATACACATATATATATATATATATATATATATATATATATATATATATATATATATATATATATATATATATATATATATATATATATATATATATATATATATATATACTGTGGATACAAGTTTCATTTAATTTGGTTATGTCCACAGCTTGGATATAACCAAAAGGACCATGACACTGAGATGTACTGTAATTTACAGACTTACCAGAAATAGGTGGCTCAGGAACATCACCAGAATTTGGATTTCTTGCACTAGACACGTTACCAGTGAAGACACTATAGAACTTTATAGGAGCCCTTAACACATCAGTCTATCCGACATAATATGGACACCTGATAAAACACCAAACTTCAGGGAGTGGGTCAGTACCTCTCAAATAATCAGCAACATTTACATACTTGCAATGAGGTATGTCAACATTATGATGAGCTTGCTCAGACACTATTATACATTAACATCCTGTATCCCTGATCCATTGTCGGTTCCAAAGGCAGGATATTTACGAGGTGGAAAATTGTCAAAAAAAAAATTAACCCTCTGATAAGCATTTTGCTTGAAGGCTAAGGGATTCTTAGGACAATGGGTCTAATATGACCCTCTCCCTCACATCCAATGCAAGTCATTTTAGATTTAGACTGCATTTTTACGGTATCAGGAATCAATGACCTAGCCTAAACAATTCTCTTACCTTTTTCTGAACCAATGTTGGACTTAGAGTAGGAGCCAGTGCAGAAGCCCACTTATCTGCCAACTTGACGGCCTCTTCCAGAGTGAACAAATTATTCTCTTTGATGAACATACTAAGGTCTACAGAAACAAGATTTTAGTTGATCAATAATCATAAAAGATGTTCAACTTCACTGGCTTTTACCCAATTATCGAACATTCGTCCTAATGTAATGGAAAATTGTTCATAGGTTTCACCATATTTGATTTTCGAATTTATGAAATCTAGTCTGTAACCACCAGGAGTTTTACTGAACCCCCTCTAAAAGAAGCCTCTTTGGTAAATCATAATCAGCTGTAATTTCAGGAGATAAACTGATATAAATGTCCACAGCTTTGCTAAGCAGAAGGATACCTAAACGTACGTTAGCATAAGTATTCAGTAAGCTGACAGTTCTTTCAAAACAAATAAGATAGGAAGCTGTTGACAAACCTGGAAATCATTTCCGATTTTCGTTTTTCGATGCTAGTACATTCGTTTTGTTGCTTTCTCAAATTAGGTGTGTCTATATTTTGCGAGGAAGCGGCTCAGATTTCTGCCGTTTCCCGTGTTCCAGGCCTCAGAAATTCTCCCGTTTTTTTTCCAATGAATTCCTAGTTTTTTTGTGTTTTTTTTTTGCATTTTTTTCAATGAATTCTCATGGGGGGAGGTATTCAAATTATGTCATTATACAACTGAACTTTTTTTTTTTTTTTTTTTTTTAATCCTTGCAGTCGTTATCCGTTGCCAGCCAGACGAACATTGAGGACGAATTGAAGACAGAAATTTTCCATCTTCTTTTGTACCGAATCCTACACTAGATTTGTCGAACTATTTAAAATTGTTTTAACTTGTCTACTTTTAGAAAATTCTGACGAGCAAATTTTTTTTTTTCGGCCGAACTGAACAGCACACGACAAGGAGAAGCGGCATGTTGGCAATATGGCGTCGGTCCAAGTATGTTCATGTTGCGTTTCAAATAATATATTATGACTGAATCCAGCCCCAAAAATATTAGAAACATGAAATTTCTTTGATAATTTCTTGAGATCATTGTATAAGCCTAATATTTTGGATTGGTAATGACCAACTTTCCAATAGGCAGAACATGTATTATCCTCTGTGAAAGTTTCACATTGATTATCAGATATTAAGGAAAGCTGCGGTCTTTTTTTCTTTTTCTTTTTTTTCTTTTTTTTTGTCATAAAACCTTGTACAATTCTTGTATATTCTTTGGCAGAAAAACTTTCGAAACTTTCAAACTTGAAAATCTTGTAACTTGTTTATTATGCTACCAAAATTTATTATCTTAGTGTCATTTTAAAAATCATTTGAAGATTTACATTTTGTTGTGATAAAATGAGAGTTTAGGTACATTTGAAAAAAGTGTCGCCATTCCTACTCAAACCTATGTGCGTTTCTATTTCGTTTTTCCTTATCATTTCTATTATCCAATCCTGATTATGCAATTACATTATTGCTTGTTTACCTTACTTGTCTACAATATTGAGACAAACTATCAGTCACTTTCTCAGTTTCGTTTAAGCTTTTGCAAGGGCAGGTCAGTGATGTGGTGTACGTTTGAATTTATATTTTAATATTTTATCAGTATTGTGTCATTGTTGTCATCATAGATCATTACAGTGTTATTGACAAATGTTTTTTTATGGTAGGTACGGGTAATTTTTGCAACATTACGGCGACCAGCTGACCTCTTCCTCGATGCATGCCGGTCGCACAAAGCCGATAGAACTATCTCAAAAGGAATAAGGGCAGGCTCTTTCCCATCTGAAAGGGGTATGGGGCAACACGCTTACAATAAAATGTGGGGGAGCGATTCTTGATTTTGCTTATTAGGCAAACAATACCCGAAATGATATAAATGTAGCTCATGTATATCAGCCGCTTCACTCTCTCCTTACGGTGAAACCAAAGGTTTCCATATTTTGAGTATGAATATACGAGTTTAACTAAAGCATACCCATGATCCTTTAATGCACGGTTGCTATGGCGGTTTTCGGTTTATTGAGTTTATTGAGTGATGAGTGTCTGCCACGCAAGAAGCGTCAAGCACTACCGCCACTGGTGGTTATGAATATTCGAGTATAGTTATTAACTTTCTCGTAACCCCATAACTTCAAAAACCAATGAGTAACGAACAATATATTTTATAAAAGTGAAAAAGTAATCCTTAGAGGACAGTGACGCTTTTATCGTTGGTTGAAAATAACGCAACCAAGAACATCAGTTGGCGATAAAATATGCCAGGCTTAGGGGCCTCGAAAAGGGGGTAAGGGGACCAAGCTTGAAGGCTCAGAACCCAAACTATCCCCGGAGATGCAGGCCTATCAGGAGCGTGACCAATATGAAGATGATACATGATATATACAATACAAATTTGCTAAAATAAAAAGAATGTGCAGAAGGCACCAGAGTAAAACTAAGTTCAAGACTTTAAAATGACAAATGCTAGAAGGGTTTAAAATTACGAAAAAGATGCCAGCTTGAAAATATTAAAGCTTGCCAGAGGGGCTTAAAAACAGTACAGAAAAATAACGTCTAAGCTAAAATACGCAAAAGGTAAAATGGGAAAAAAGTTAAAAATTGTAGAAATAGACAAAAAAGCTGTAAAAAGCAAAGGCTGAAATAAAAGCTCAAGTAAAAGACGAGTAAAAGGATAAAGTATGAATAAAAGAAAGAAGTATGAGGAAAAGATAAAAGTAAATAAAATTCATAATCAGTAAAATTCAAAGGAGCACAAATAGTTCACATTAAATGCGTAAAAGAATAAATGAATCTTCAGCACAGGCAAGTAAAAGGGGCAGTACAACCTTGTTTCCAGAATCCAGACAGGTAAATCCAAAGGGTAGAGTCACAACAGAGAGTATCCACTTCATTTATTTAACAAAAACATGGGGGTTACATTAACGGAAGCGTAGCACTTAAAAAAATACAGTAAAACAAATAGGACATGTTATAACAAAAGAACATATACAAAAGATAAAACCATAAACAAAAACAATAAAACGTTAAAGGAAATCATTAAGAAAATTATAATTATCATAGAAATACTTAAAACAATCTTCTGCGATTCATTAATAAGAAGGATAAATCAGTTACTTTCTCTCGCTGTAAAAGAGAGAAGTAAAGGATGAACAAGCAAAAAGAAACCATTGAAAAATATAACAATATAAAAAAGGTGAAAAAATGCATTCGCAGCAGCCGTACATTCACATCTTGTGAATTATTGTTAAATATATGTGGATAACGAAAAGGTTTCAATGGAAGTTTTATTTAGAAATGTACAAAAACGTGGAAATTAACGTAAAACACATGTAAATCAAGCCAGCATAAAACAGAGATAAAAAGAAGTGTAGAAAATAGGCTGGCAGAGGGATGTGCCCTGTGGATTACGGTAGGATGCTGGGTAGGATAGGGATATGATGGGGGCAGGAGAAGGTAGGACAAACTGGAAAAAGGAATAGAAAAAGGGGTATGATAGGAAATATGTCAGGATACAGTGCAGGATAGGTATAAGATGGAGGAAGGATAGGGCAGGGATAGAGAGAAAAGGTAAAACAAGAAGGGAAAACGAGTATAAGAGGGAGAAACTATAAGTTGAGAGGAGGGAAGAAACGAGGTGACAGGAAGAGGGTGTGAATAAGAGGGATGCAAGGGGGAAATGGATACACGGCAGGATAGGGGTAGGGAGAGACATAGAAAATAAAACAAGCAGGGATAACAAGTAGAAGGGAGAGACATAAGTGGAGAAGCAGAGGGGAGTAAAAAGACGAAAAAACGAGAGGGATGGTGGAATGGAAGGGGGGTGGGGGGTAGGTAATGGGTATGTGCAGCAAATGCTAATAATTATATATCATAAGTAAGTGTAAAGATGAGTCACTGCCACCAACCATTTTGATTGACGTATGGGAACGTAGTGTGTATGGGAGATGGGTGATAGCGTAGAAGACAAGTATAGGGAAAGGAGCGAAAGAGTGTAAATGCAATAGGTGTGTGGTGTATATGTTTGGTGCGAGAATAAAGGTTGGTAAGCGTGATATGAGCCGAAGAGAGGCGTGTGCGTGTACGCAATTAAGCAGATAGTCATCTTGACTAAAATAAAAACTATCACTGGAGCCAAGATGCCATTCACTTTTTCTTAAGTTCAGGCGTTGATAAAACCAAACATAGGTAAAAGTTTATTCCAAAATAAAAGTTAAAGACAAACACAATAAAACCCCACAAAACAGACGGAAACAATAAATAAAACACGAATAAAACAAACAGTAAAAGGAATGGTAGTACAAAAGGAACTTAAAACATTAATAAAACAAACGATAAAAGAATACAATGAAGGTAAAACATGAACAATAAAAGAGGTCACTTGGGCCGAACAAACACCTTACAAATTCTTACTTCTCATATTAGAACAATCCCCACGACCTTTGACAGGGAAAGCCCATTCCGGGGTTTCTCAGACTGTCAGCGAGGCAGACCGCTAGCAAAATCCCCCTTCTTGTTTTACCCTGCTTTCCACGTCACCTTGTAGGCTGGAAAAAGGGACTAGAAATGGTTGTTTGTTTAAGAATTAATGAAAATCTTAAAACTCAAAATGTTATTAAACTTCGATATATGCAATAAAATACTTTTTAAAAATTCATAGGCTTAAAATTAATTTAAAATATGAATTTGCTTAGTAAACGAACCATAAAATGCTAAAAGATCGAGAACGCAAAATACTTTTGATACGAAAAAAAAAAAAAAAATAATTAAAATGATAAAGCTTTAAGAATTCAGAGGACCTCAGTGGTTGATATATATCTTAAAATGTAAAATTAAATGTATATTGGTGCTTTATCATCTTTGGCGAGGAATGGTTGATAAATCAATATAAAAAATGTAAAAATAAAAAAATGGCAACGGTCATCGTTGGCGGTACGTGGCGGGCATCCTCCTCCCTTGCGAGATAAACATAGTTTTCTCGGGGCCTGGAGGTGATGTTGCCGGTTGAAGGACTTGTTACATTGTAGAAAAGGCTCGCATAGGGAAGGCTTCTGTGCAGAAAACCCGCCTCCACAACCCCCATTGAAAATATAAGGCAAAATGACATCACGCACGGCTCCATCAGGTGGAAGTGTTGCCACCTTGAGTTCACTTCTAATTTATTCATGTCTGTGGAGGTGAGAGATTTTGACATTGTATTACCTCCAGGAGTGATTGACGCAAGATCGGCGAGGTCTGTGTGTGGGGGGAGGGGGGGGGGTTCCAACCTACGCTCACAGACGGAAGTACATAGAAGATAAGTTTCTTAGATATATTTCCTCTCTCGTTTGCTTAGATTTTCCTTATAAAAGATGGCTGGCTAAAACGGACCCTTACCTGTTAATTGACATATATAATATCATCGATAAGGGTAATTTTCAACGAGCCATCTTTTAAAAGAAATATGCATATGGCAGAGCGATTAAATCTAACAAAAAAGTCTTCTATGTACTTCTGTCGCAAATCAATTATCTCAACCGATATACATCCTACTTTTTGTAAGCAAAACCATGATGCCATTTTATTTTGTTACATTTATTGTAATATCAATTTCGTACAAGAGAAACCATGCATAAAGAAACAAGGAAAATAGTTTTTTGCCTAAAAGAACATGATAATCCAAGTGTAATACCATGATACTATCGAGTATTTATAGTAATTAATAAATTTCTTACTCTGCGCAAATCGATGTCTGGCACACATTACGGGCAAGAGGGGCCTGAAGAATTGCGCGGGAATTTTTAAATTTAATAATTTCAAAAATCGCCATCCGATATCCTTTCTTACCTTTTTATAAGCAAAATAATGCTTTTTAACATTTATTTTAATCTGATTTCGTATGTAAATAAAGGCCGCATAAACTTACATGGAGAAATTGTTTCTGCCTAAAAGGATAAGACTATCCAAGAGTAATACTATAATGGCATAGAGTATTTACTGTAACTAATAAATTTCTTACTTTGCGCAAATCGATGTGTCTGGCCCATATTACTGGCAGGAGGGGACTTTCAAAAACAACAACGTGAAGCACGAAACCTTTTGAAACTTTTATTGTACACCACATGGTGTGGCCATTGTCACGAGTGCCAATAGTATTACAGGAATTACTATAGACCAATCACATGCCACCGTGTGTGTGGCAGGTTACTAATTATTTGCTTAAAATGGATCTCAGGAGCGAAGGCTGTGATCCTCGGTTATATCTAATTATTAAAAAATGATAATAATAACACTATAGAATTCCTGGGAACACAGTGTTTTGCCAACAGCGGTATATTACTAGCATTGCGATTTACCTTGCAAATACCTTGAAAATGACATTTGTGGTTTTGGATTTGTGTTCTGAAGTAACGTTACCCAATATTGGTTACAAAATCAAAATTCAATAGGAGGTGCCGGTGTATTATTGTTGAGATCGACTAGACGCTGGCCGTGCGCCGAAAATAAAATAGGGGTTAAATCAGTTGTGGGTCTTTGTGGGTATTGAGAAATTCGTTGTGCCATTGCTTTGCACTGTCCGCAGTGCCGACACACTCATACCCCTAATTTAGAAATATATAAACCAAACAGTGATATATAGTGATGGATAGGCTACCTACCATAATCTACAACATGATTGTTGCTAACATCCGAGTATTAATTATTCTGAAAACTTTGAAGGCCGACAAATACACACCCAGAACATTCAAAGATTGTGGAGAGACCTAAAAGAGTGGGTAAAGCGCTCTGGGATCAGAAGCGAATACATTCCGAAATACCTCATGCGATACTTATTTATTAAACATAACTTTCATACATTCCTTCTCCCTGCGAGCTGCAATGTTATACCCGCAGCAAGGCAGGAGAGAGAGAGACCTGCCTCCGCCAGCCCCAGTTCCTCTCGCTGAGGACAACTCTTCCGAGAGCGAATAAAATCAGGTAAGAGTTCACAATTACTTGATTGTTAAGAATATAAAACAATCAGAATGTCCATTTTAGATATTACAAGACAAATACCATGGCTAAGGTAAATTTCATCTGAAATGGCTATAATACTCGATTGATGTCTGACACAGTAAGACAAGGACACCATTCTTGCGGAATACCTTTGTGTGCTACAAAGACTACGGTCGAACGAAATGGTCTGTAGCGCTACAGTGACAATGTAAACATTGACCCACAAGACCTTTTTGGGTTTTAAATGTTGTGTTTAAACACACTATGGCTTTTATTTATGCTAGTATTTATAGATGGATTCCATGTTTACATATTGAGCACTGAAATTTGCGCATACACAATTGCTGGCAGGCAAGACCACGCTGGCAGACAAAAAAACATGCCTGACTCGTGCCTTGAGTTACGGAAAAAGTGGATAACGGCTATCAGACGTGAGAGCTAGAGTGCAAAGATGATTGACAACGCACGCCTTTGTAGTGCTCATTTTTCATCAGGTAGGCCTAAGTGAAATTTTCAGAATTAAATTACTTCCGGTTCAATTTGTGTTTATAATTGAACAAGTTATGTCATTTAATAATTGAAAATTTCGGAGAGAAGTATGGTTGTAGGCCAGCAGTTAGTTTGTTATTAATGTCTTAATTTCCATTTAGTTTCTATCCTCAGATTCTAATTTTCTATTTTATGTTATAGTAAAATGTTAAACATTCATTTCAGGTAAAAAGTCTTTGGATCCATCTCATCCAGACTATGTACCCTCAGTTTTCAACATTAAGAAAATTGATGATGCTAAAACATATCAAACGATGGAGAGATACAAAATAATTCAGGAGAGAAAGAGCTTGGCGTATTTATCAAATAACTGTAAACATCAGGCCAGGTGATATCAGGCATCAAAGAAACATCGTTCTTCCGTTCTTCTTGGAGCATGTACGGATCGGGGAGCGTTTGTCCATCTTTGAGTGTAAGCTTAGATTTATACCATTTCCGATCTTCTTCAGACAATGTGGTGTAATACTTTGAGCTGGAAAACATTGTATGGAATAGGGAATGAAAAATAAAACCGAAGATGTACTTTGGATCAGCTGGTCAAATAGTTTTTGTTTTCCGGTCGTTCCTTGTTAGGCCCACCACGCCGCCGCAACAAGTTGCCTGCCAGCTCCTGCGCTGTAGTGAAAAACGTAAACATGTGACGTCACCTAGAATCCATATATATAATTGTCAACTTTTTATCTTTTCATATCATATATTCCATTAACAGTCAAGCTAGGCTTAAAAGTCAGGAATCATACTTCCATGTTTCTTCACATTTAAAAGCCTTTGCTTAGCTGAAAACGTAGGCAAATACCACTCAAGAAATACCCACTAGATTTCCATTGATCCCAAAAGTTCATGTGACAGAATCCATACCAAAATATATTCCATAGCATTCTATATCAGCTATGTAAACATAAATGTACACGTCGTCTGCTAGGCGGACCATCTCTCGGGTCCATAGCGTTTGTGCGCCACAAAAAATACAGCATCGCGTTACAGGTCGTTCCGCTGAAATTGTGCGCTTCGTACTGCTCCGAAATGTCCAACCGAACGCAGGGCATGTATAACGACCAATTATTGACAAACTAGCGATTATACTGTGTTACAAACTGCGACAAATTCTAGCCAATGAAAACTTCAGAAAATGAGTTAGTGTTTTCTAACCAATCAAGTCTTATTTTGGAAACCTGTGCACCCACCCACAAAAACGTTCAGGGTGTGTCTACCCGCTGCCCAAGGAAGTGCATGTGGGAAAAATGTTATATTAAAAGCAGGATTAAAGTTTTACAAGTCGCATACTACAACTACCACTAGAAATGGCGGTTCGTTGTCTGTTATAAACAACAACAGTTGATGGATTCGGCGTTACGATCACAACGCACGCGACAAAATCGAACTGAAAATATTTGTAGTTACATAGGATGGGTAATTATTTTATGCTCCGCGGCATGAAATCACCGCCACGGACTCCGAAATTTTTGGCGCTCTGGCAAAGTCAAATAAATTCCATCTTACATTTTATAGCAAGTATAAATCTTGAACTATTTACACTTTTTACGTCAATCACCAAGGTTTCCAGGCTCTGTTACCAAAAGGTGCTGAAAGTTTAAGAGTAACGACATTTACGAAACGCATTTTCTTACTAAAAAGTTGCTTTAATTCAATCATGATTTAATTACTCTATTGCGCGTCATTCAGGCAAAAAATAATGCCAGATTTAACGGCAGATTTGTAAACCGTAATTCTGTTGATAAAGCTGGAAATCGTTTCCGATTTTATTATTATTATTATTTTATTTTTTATGGTCTTTATTATCTTTCCTCTTGTTTTTGGCTGCTAATATATTTGCGTTTTCATTTATTTTTTCCTTAAAATTTCCATCATTCACAAACTATGTAGAGACATAACTACTTGTTTACCTTAACTGCCTTACACATCGGAACAATATACATTCAATCACTTCCTCAGTTTTGCCATGGTTAAACCTTCAAACTTTTTTGGTCAGTGTGGCATGGGGTACGTTAATTTTTTTATGTAAAGATTTTATCAGTATTATGTAATTGATAATTTTTTTTTTCATGATAGTTACATGAAATTTTGGCTACATTACGACGGCCAGGCTGACCTCTTGCACAAACTATCTGGAGAGTGGAGACCCTTTCTTACGAATCTGCACGGAATGACGGTCAATTTTTAGGCAAGAATATTTGTGATTGGGCGGCTTATCTGCACCCTCCACACTGACGGTATGTGATACAGATATTTTGTATAACAAATTTGCTGTCACTTAGCACGAATTACTAATAAAACTCTGGCTGTGTGTTGGTGTTGTGGGCATAGTCTCTTAGCGGTGATTTGCAGGGGATATTTAGTAATTTCGCGGTGAATATGTTATTTAATACTCTATTTCTTAAGCCCTATAAGCCCTATGCCTCTCTTTGTTCAGGTGAATAAGGTGGGAGGAGAAGGGCACCCTGAACGGCCGCCCTCGTTCCGGATGCCCCTTCACCGAGGAAGCTAAAATTCACATAAAGACTTACAGCTCCCGATAACAAACTACACGATGGAGAAATCGACTACATGCAGGTGGGATTTATCATAGAACGTAATCAAAGAGGTTGAACAAACGGCATTGCCAACATCGCCTCCAGTTCGCCCAGCAGTATGTGGAGATAGAACGGGAAGACTTTTTGAGGAAAATATATCTTACTACGTCATATTTTATGTTCTGATTATCTATCATTATTTACTTTTAAGATGTGCCAGACGACATATCTATGAAACGGCGAGAAGTGGCCATGTGACTAATAATGAGTGGGGTGGATTTTTATGCATGGTGTTGGTGATCTGGCCGAAAAAGAAGGGAGATTCAGTTTAGATAAATATCTTGAAATTGTTAGAAATATTTCTCCTATCATCACGTTGCTATCCTTTGGCCCTTCCTAGAAACAACCATAGTCGTGCAGGGTAACAGCCCAATACACACAGGACAGTTACGAAATGGTTTGATGACCAAAACTACATGGGAGTCCTTCCGCGGCCAAGCAAGGCATGTTTGGCCGAATATTGTCAATGTTTAGGAAACGGCTAATGAAAGTTAGCTAACAGATCATACTAAAAGGAATAGAAAATGTTACGAAGGAAACCGGGACCTCACTAAAACTTGTGAAGATAATCTTTGAAAACTTTGAATTTGTAACAAAATGTAAGTATGCCATTTTTATCTACATATATGCATATACTGTAAACTGATATGCATTAACAAACAAAAGGAAGTAAAGATTTAAGAAATGACAAAAGTATAGCGTGAGATGAACTGCACATTTTATCAATTTTTTTTTCAAGATACTAGATATCATACAGCAAATGCATTGGGAGTAAGTTCTTAGACTTTTGATATTCCTGTTCTTTGGAACCACCTAGCTATTTCCTCGAGTTGAGACAAGCAAACGTGTATTTTCTCACTCGGCTATTCGAATGTGGAAGCAGTTCCTCAGAGAAACTTATGGAATACTAATAGCGAAAACTATTGAGATTTTAGCATCTGAAACGAATTATACATTATGTTTCGGTCCTCATTTCCAAGTATTTACTTAGTATTTCCATAGACACTACACACGCACACGCGCGCGCGCGTGCGCGCGCACAAAAAGATAAAATATCTGTATATTCGTTGTAACCCTACTACGGTTTTGTGTCCAAATTTTGTTCGATAATGAAGAATATATAGCATATTTTCTGTTTATTTTATCGCTGGTGGCAAAAAGAAGAGAACCTTTTTTAGTTCGATTAACCGCTACTAAATGGTGTAGCCATGGCCCACGAGAAGCATTTACAAAGGTATCAAAGATTTTTATTTGATTTAGCTGTCACACATAGAGGTTAGAATAATGAAGCATTTTATATTTCAAGAAATATGGGTTATTTTTCCGAATATGACAATCGGGTCTTCCCAGATAATATTTATATCAAATTTGTTCTCGTGTGATGAGAACAAATCTGATGATCATTTCCGTCGCATTCTCCAGCCGAAAATCTTGATGTGATTTAATAGGTTCCGATAGCAGGGGGGGCATGAAGTAGATCAGGTAAATTACAGGGTAAAACAGGCTGAAGTAACTAGAATAGAGAACAGAAATGTGTAAAACAAGCACAAAAACGCTTGAAATAGACCAATGAAACTCTAGGGACGCCCCACCATATTTGAAAGTTTACACACCGATAGTTGTAAGCCTAGTAACACCAAAGCAGGATGTCATCAGGATTCCTCCTGTGTTCTGGACGATTTAACAGGGATAAACCCCCTCACCTGGGTTGTCCTTATACCAGAGTGTGTGTAGTGTTTGTGGGTGTACATTCACAGGATTCTGTGGTCAGGACATCTAGAAAAAACAGTGTTTAGTAAAAATTATGAATACTGAGTGTGGTGCCAAAGTAACAGGGTGCTGTACAAACGACCGTTGGCGGGCCCTGGTGAGTGTATGTGTGCTCGCACCCTCCCCGCGCCCAACCGCAGGGAAGTAATCACCAAAGAAGTGGACAGGACAACCACCCCCTCAATGTCCCACCATGGAGGTGGATGGGAACATTTAGCAAGCGGAGCTATTAAGAGTCTCTTGCAAAGATTAAGAAAAGTACTTGCTGCCACCACCCATTTAGTCACCGTATGGGAACGGATGTCAGTGTTGTGAGATGGTGAAAGTGTAAGGGAAGAGTGTGAGGTCCGGAAAGATAGGGAGTGTTTGTGAATGTGTGTGAGAGAGAGAAGGAGTGTACGTGTGGTGTGCGAGAGTTTGGTAAGCGCGACTTAACCGAGAGGAGACTTGTGCGAGGGATGACTTCCAAGACGCAGTTTAGTTCGCGGTGACCCTGTTTCTTATCCTGATAACTTAGTCTACAGTTCATCCCGTCTTACAGCCTCTGGGGTCCTTCTATTTACATAGTTGCGAGGGCATATCGTAAAAACTGTTCAATATTTTGATTTATTAAAAGAAAGGTAAAACACTAAAATGTATTCGGACATAAAACACTAAAATGAACACAAACATACAACAGTAAAATGAACACGAACATAAAACACTAAAATGAACATGAACATAAAATACTAAAATGAACACGAACATAAAACACTAAAATGAACACGAACATAAAACACTAAAATCTCTTTGAAAAGTAAAACACAAGAACATATATAAAATACATACAAAAATAAAACACATGAATGCAGGAATATCAAACACTAAAATGAGATGAGAGGCACCGGTCTGTTAATCACTGTACATCACTGGCACAAATATCTCCTGAAACGTAACTCCGAACGTCCTGCGACGACTGCCTATTTACTGGACACAAAGACCACTCTTTGTTATGCCCTTCGTGACCTTCCTTGTAACATCGTGGCAGGAAAAGAGCGTAATTAATTAATTAAACTTAAAAAGTGCATTAAAGGAACATGAAATAGTAAAAATAAACGTGTAAGGGAGATAAAAAGAAGTAAAATAATAAATACTGAAGTGAAAGATCAAATAATAGACTGCTCATTACTTACTCCTCATAATTTCTGTAGTTCTTGCGTTCGTGCTTTAGGACACAAACAATAACTTAAAATAAACTTTTTATTAAACATAAAAACAAACAAATAAAATAAAATAGTAAAAACAAGGAGAAGGTATAGCCGCGTTTTCTTTAGAGCCTTGGAGCAACTACAGGACATCCTCACCCCCTGGAGATAAATCGTCTCCTATCACTGTTTGGTGAGGCCTTTTTCAACATTTTTGCATGCCTGCGGGAGAGTTAGAATGAGAGGGAGTACAAGAACAATATTTTACCTTCGTGGTCACGGCGAGAACCGTGATTCACGACAACTCCTCCCCCTACAAGTAGCAACCCAGTGTTGGCTTGCTACACGAACTACAAACGGCTGCACCTGCTGAATGTTGATGCTGGAATAATGGGCGTTTATACGAGGCGTTCAGCTACCAAGCACAACCAGGACTTCGACTGCAAAAGGAGAGAACGTCTTCATTAGGATTTATACAGAATCAATTTATGCAATTTAGTGAAATAAAATAAATAGACCTCATGGTGCACACAGCATGATGACTGGCTCCCCATAAATATAGATGAAACTCACGACCATGCCTGGAGTGCTTAATACCCTACTCATCAGCATCTGTTTCTCCATGTTGTGGTGTGGGTCCGGAAGGGCCAGGTACAGCTAGGTCTTCATATTCGAAAAACACCAGGATGAGCAGCACATCTATCACCATGGACAAATTCAAGAACTTTTCCTCATAACGATCGTGGATTCACGAGTTGCTGAATAACCCTCTCCTGAAAGACAAGATTGTGGTATAACAACCCATCTCTCAACTCAAATTCGTCTAGAGGAAACGGGAGCCTCCTCCGGGGTGCTTGTCTCTCCCTGGGATAATAATTTACCTCTCTCCACAACGGATCGTTCTGTTGAGCCTCGACTACTTGCTGTGGATCAAAATCTGAGTCGATGGCAGTTACCCTCCGACTAAGCAGATCAGGGAGATGATGCGAAGCTCCTGGTTTATACTTTATGAGATAGTTATAAAAGGATAACTCGTGACTCTATCTGGTCATTCTGATGGATTTTGTGGGTCGTTTAAAAACATGAATTAATGGGCGATGGTCAGTGTAAATAGTAAAAGGGCGGCCATACAAATATGTGTTATAATTACACACTGACTATACTACTGCAAGAGCTTCCAAATCAATGGTGGGGAAGTTACGCTCAGAATCCCTCAATTTCCTTGAGAAATAGGCAACTGCTTGGGGAATACCTAATACCTACCTAGCCTAAATCTGGCCTGAGCCAACAACTCATCGAGATAAGTTAAATGTTCCTCGAAGGATTTGGAATAAACCACCACATCGTCAAGGTTAGCAAGGGCGTGCTTCCCTAAAGCTGGGCAGAGGACAGCATTTATAGCTCTTTGAAATGTTGACGGGGCAGTTGCTAGACCAAATGGCATCCTTTAAAAATGAAATAAGCGAAACCCATCGCTAAAAGCAGTCTTGGGCCTATCCTCTGGTTCCACTTCGACTGTCCAATAGGCTGACTTTGCATCTAAAACAGTAAACCACTTAGTGCCGGACAGTTCATCAATGGTCTGGTCTAATCTCGGCATAGGGTATGCATCTGCTACCATGACCCTATTAAGTTGACGATAATCTACGCAGAAACGAATTCCCCCATCTTTCTTACTAAAACCACGGAGATAACCATGGAGATGTAGATGGTTCTATTACCCCGTCTAACAGCATCTGATCGCACTCTCCCCGAATCTTCACATGGGCACTCTCAGGGAGCCTCCACTGCCAAGTGTGTATTGGCTGCGCATCAGTGGTGGGGATACAGTGCCTGATATTAGGGATCCTCCCCAAGGGAGCAGATTCGTCAAACAGCACAGAATGATTTTGCAACACTGCTAAGAGTTCATCTCGTCTGATGGATCTGAGCTGATCAAGGCTGGCCTCACTAATTACACACTCCTTCTCTGAAGGTGTAAAAATGGGCAAAGCTTCTGCAATAATAAATCAAATTCATCATGATCATAGCCAAAGTCAGCAATACCGAAGCGATCATCAAAATCATCTATGAAGTCGTCGAACTGCTGCTGGTCCGTCTGGTTTCATCCATAGCATTAACAGCGCCTTCAAAACCATCACCATCAATACCTTGAAAACGAGAATTAAAATAATAAGAACTATTAAAATCATGATATTGACCACTAAAATCACCAACACCTTTAACTCAAACATTCTCGCCAGGTTAACCGTCATCATCATCTTTCGGCAAGCTATCCTTGTAAATACTATCAACTTATTCTACCTGCGCAATGGGCATCCCTTGCTGTAATATGACTGGCATACGGCGATCATTAACCACCCAGATTCGTATCTGACCTCTGGTCAACTCAACCAGGCTGCGTGGAATTAAAGTATGTGGGGGACAAACTACTGTTTTGGCACAAAGTCTAAAGTTAAAATGGTGTAGCCAATCCATCCCAAGCAATACATCTCCTGGAAAAATTAAAGTCTCTGATACAATATCAGCAGTGTGATTACAGGAGATCTCCTCACTAAGTTGTAAGAACAAGTTCACTTTCTGTTATACTTTGCCTCCCCCTATAGTCTTTTGTGTCGTGTGTAGGAATTATGATAGGAGCAGAAAGGCCGTTTTTGGATGCGCGGTGACATAGCGGTCGCTCTGTTCTCGGTTAGCTTGTTAGTGCTGGTACGTACATTCCAAATCTGCATCTACAAGCAATTGCAAAGGTTCGTCCTCTTTCAGAGCTAATGCCTCACGTAGCCACCTGGGAAGTCCTTGTAGGAAAATATGTCTTATTAACTTATCCGGCACTCCGATCGAGCGGGGGTAATATCGTGCGCCCTGGTAGACGACTAACACGAACACGAATATAAAACACTAAAATGAACACGAACATAAAATACTAAAATGAACACGAATATAAAACACTAAAATGAACACGAACATAAAACACTGAAATCACTTTGAAAAGTAAAACACAAGAACATATATAAAACACACACAAAAATAACACACATGATGAACGCAGGAATATCAAACACCAAAATAAGATGAGAGGCATCGGTCTGATAATCACTGTACTTTAATAAACTGGCACAAATATCTCCGGAGACCTAACTCCGAACGTCCTCACGACCACTTATCTGTCTTAGAGAAGGCCCATTCCAGGGTTCTTCTGCAACGACTGCCTCTTTACTGGACCCAAAGACCACTCTTTGTCATGGCCTTTGTGACCTTCCTTGTAACATCGTGGCGGGAAAAGAGCATAATTAAGGATTAACTTAAAATAGTAAAAATGAATGTGTAAGAGAAATAAAAAGAAAATACTTGAAGTGAAAGATCAAATAATACACTCCTCCTTAATCTTATTTCTATGTGCTTTCATGATACATAATTACTGTAGTTCTTGCATTCGTGCGTAAGGATACAAATAACAACTTAAAATAAACTTTTAATAAACATAAAACCAAACAAATCCCTGGACATGTTTTCTATAGAGGTGTGGAGCCTCGGGACAAATACAGGGCATCCTCACCCCCAGAAGAGAAATTGTCTCCTGTCACTGTTTGGTGAGGCCTTTTTCAACATTTTTGCATGCCTGCGGGAGAGTTAGAATGAAAGTTCAAGAACAACATTTTACCGTCGTGGTCACGGCGAAAACCGTGATTCACGACAGACATGCTCAGGGCCCCCCAAAGTGTCAAATACCACCCCCTCAACCCTCCACCTTATGGGAGGGATTGATTCCACCGAGCATAAGGAAATGGACATCCTTGTGCTACATCTAGGTACAGTGGCGACAAAAAGAACTACGTGGCCTTTACGGTTAATGGCACTTTCGCAGGGATCTTTCTACAGAACTAAGATGACTACCAGCCCAAAAGCAAAAAATATGGGGAGTACCTGGTTACCAGGTTTCCGAAGGACTGCTGCCGCTGAGGAAGAACCGCATCTTCCGGGTGTTTTTAAAGCTCAGAGGATTTACAAGGACAGACAGCTCTTGAAAAGGATTATCATTGGAGCGGAGGACAGCCGCCACCTAAAGAGTACCAATTCTTTAGAAGATACATAGAGCCGAGCTCCATTCGACTGTGGCGCTCAGAGATTATGGTCTGCTACAAGTGTCAGGGTTACTGCCCCATAGCTAAATATTGCAGGAAAGAAACAGCGTGCGCTGTCTGTGCAGAAGCTCACCAGACAAAGGAATGCCCTGCAAGAAGCGAGACAGACAGCAACAACTAAGACACTGTCACCATTGTGAAGAGGTGCGTTAGGTGTGGAGTGTAAGGTGATGGCTTGGCATCAGGCAAGAGCTTGCTGAAAAAAATATAATGGAAATAAAAAATAATCGTGCAGACATGGAAAATGCGCTTTCTAATGATGTTAGTGATGTTGAAAATACGAATGAGGTCTTTGACATTATTAATAGGCACAAAGATGCGCAAGAAATGAACGAACTGTGGGATATCACTCAGAAAATGATATTGGGTACAGATTATAAGTATAATATCCATATGTGGAAAGCGTGCAGACTCAGTGTAAATAAACAAGATGCAACACAGATATGTAATGCTATACAAGAAATATGCAGACTAAATGGTTTCATCAAACACAAAAATTTACCAACCAGGTAATCATAGGGTGTGATGGGGGACGAGAAAACAATTACTTTTCTTTCATGGAATATACGTGGTGTCAGCCGTAGAATTAATGACTTGCTTTACTATATTCATAACAATAATGTTGACATTATCTGTTTACAAGAACCCTTCACATCAGCCACTAAAATAAAAAAAAAAGCCCTAGATGAGAGGGTATGACAGGCCTATTGACTTATGTCAGTGACACCATACCGCATAAGTTGGTGCAGAAATCTAATGACAATAATGTGTAATATCAGCATTTTACATATTCGAACAGCCTCTGGGTTTTTCTTTCTGTACAGTGTATATGCAAGGTGAAGAAAGTTTCAGACTGATTCACTGCCCAACTTTCAGAATCGTGGCACAATATGCATGGGAGATTTTAATGCTAGACATCATACATTTGAAGATAGTCAATGTAATGAAAATGGCGAAGAGTTCCGACATTTTGTGAACAATAGATCTATGACAGTATATGATACAGACTGGCAAATTCACGTGGCGGGGGACAAGCTACATTATGTAAAAGGAAGGGATCTTGCGCATGGAAATGTCAGAAGCATCAGTGATCACTTTGCAATAGTAATGAGATATGCTGTTGATAATACTGAGTCTGCAAAAGAAATAGGCTTGAAATTTCTATTCCTCCTTACCTTGAGCACCACTTTAAATCACAAATTTATGACATATGTAACGATTAGACAGTATTGAGTGTTGATAAATTTTCCATGGACATGACGAAAGTGGTCACTGATTACTACAACACCTGGGTCTGTCCAAAGAAAACTTTCAAGAACAATAATTCACAACACTCCAAACAACCTAAATGGGACGGTGACCCTACACTATTAGGGAATAAAAGCGAGTTAAGAAGCTTTTTGATATCTACAAGCAGGGCAATACCCATGACAACCTTATTCAGTTTCTTAAGGCTAACAAACACCTATGGGAATTAAAAACTCATTTCAGAAATGAACACTTTGAACAGTTCCTACATAGCATTAACAATAACACCTCAATGTCAGAGGTCTGAAAAAAAATTATCAACTCTCAGTCAAACCAACTAACACCCCGAAGTTCTTTAGTCTTCTTGCACAAGCAGATATGCTCCTTAGTCAATGGGCTGGAGCGTCCAAATGGAGCTCACTTCCCACAAATATTCAAGATCACCTTAATCAATCTAAAATTGCCTGTAAATTTGCCATTGAGATTGGATGTTCTGATACTGACCTCTCAGACTTTGCTGAGATTACTGAGTGGAACCGAACAATGCACTGATTAAAGGAAAAGTGTCCGCCCCAGGTGAGGATGGATAGTGTCCTCAACCTTATAGCTCAGGTACCTGGTAATCTCCTTTTGCACCCATACAGGTTAAGTTTGTCACAAGGTATTCTGCCTGGTCCATGGACGCAGTCTAATTATTACTATACCGAAATCAAACACCGATAAATACCGACCAATTTCATCAACCTCATGTGTATGCAAAGTTCTAGGAAGGATAATTTTGAACGGACTCAGGTACAAGTTAATTACCTCACAGACTGTACGGATTTTTATCAGGACGTAGCACACAACATCGCTTTGCAAAGTACTTTTCACACTCTAATCCAGTGAAGCACACTGTTTTTCTTGACCTTAAGTCAGCTTTTGACACTGCAAAACAGTGAAGTTATCTTAGAACACTTAGGAAGCTTTAGCATCTGGGGTAAGATATTGAGCTGGTTTAGAATGTATCTTTCGAACAGATCTGCAAGTGTCTTGTTCAGGGGAGTGAGAAGTTCCACTTCACAAAGCTATGCTGATGGCATCATCACAAGGGAGGATGCAAATAATTATCGACAAACTCACAACAAAGGCTCATGAGTGTGGATTAGTCATCTCCGCTGAGAAAACAATGGCTCTCAACCCATATATACCCCATACAAATTTTCGCATAGGTGACCTGGAGCTTGACATGTGCCATAAGTATAGATATCTAGGGGTGAATGTAAATGATGCAGACCTGGTCTTTTCTCTAAAGAAGAAACTCTGGGAGAGATTTAAGCCGTTGAACTGTTTTACTTGTTTTTTATAAGGTCATTTGTAGACTACCATGCACTGCACTTGTTGCAGTGTAAGGAATCAGAAATAAATAGCTTGGAGGTAGTGCAAAATGAAGCTATGAGGATTATCCTCGGCGCCCCGAGACCAACAAGGATAGTGAACATGAGATCAGAATTAAACTTACCATCCATTTATATATATATATATATATATATATATATATATATATATATATATATATATATATATATATATAAACGGGACAGTACACACCGTGACCTCATACGGAGAGATCATGTGGTGCCCATGCTTTGGTGACCTCGTCCCATAAACATGAATCTCTTGTGTCATATATGAGGAAGTTGTACAAGTTCATGAATTTTTGGTGCTCATATAGCCCGCAAGTCAGTGACATGACAGTAGTGATGTGATAATAGTTATGCTTGTAAGGGAATTTGAAATAATTGCTCTACCGAGTGCCACATACTGCTGTGGTTACCGGTGTGATTGACTCCTAAGTACCCTTGTTACTTAGGTCATTAGCGCTGCCACTACCTGGTTAGTATGTCCAGGAACAATAAGTGTGAAGAAGACGTGTAGAAGGGTGCAAATTGGTATGTGAGAAAAGGAAAAATTACCCAATCTACAAGAGTTTTGTCTGGTAAGCGTGTTAAAATCCGAGGGGAATGCGTGTCAGCCTTAAGGGCTGATAGAAGGTAGTCAATTACTTGCCACAGGTAGCCAAGTATGGTATCATTTGTCTCTTTAAAAAAAGTTTAAGTAAAAGGAGGAATTTCACTTACGGATCTTAAAAATACACATTTATTAAAACACGGACACTTTACACAAACACGTAAAACTGGTAAAACACCAAAAAGTAAACATTAAAACACAAAAAAAAATTAACACAAGAACCAGAACCTAAAACAAGATAAAGGAGCACTCGGTTATTATAAAAAAAAATGAAAAACTTGAAATATCCCATCTTACTGCCTTTAAAAACTCGTCCTTACGACCGCAGGGGAAACCACAAAAAAACAACGGGTATACATCGGCCGCTATGAGGACGCCATAACCTATACCCCTGCCTACTCCCACTTTCTTTCTTTCTTTGTTGGATTTCTTGGCTATCAACCAGCAGCATGTGGCCAAGGTTATTAAGCCAATGGATCCTATTTATTCTATCAATCTATATAAGGTCATAAAGTTTTGTCTCCCTTAGAAAAGCGATTACTTTACTGACTATTTTTTTTATCATTATATAAAAGATTTGAAGTTGTGAATTCAATGTTTTTGTTTCTGAAATAATTTTTGATGTTTATTCTATTATTGTATTTTTGGCAAGATCTTAGTATATGTGCTATTGTGAGGTTGGTGTGGCACTGTAGGCACTGTGGAGAGAAGTTCTTAATATAGGGAGTGAGGTGGGTTAATCTGATGGCATTGACCCTAAGACGGGCCAACACCACCTCCCCCCTTCTTGCTTTCCTGTAAGCTGTGTCCCACTGTTCTATTGTGTTTTTGTGTTTATTGTTTATTTGTAGGTTGGTCCACTCACTTTGCCACAGGAGATGTATTTTTGCTTTTATAAGAGACACAAAACACCTGACTATGCTAAGGTCCAGATCATCAGTTGACCCGGCTAATTTGTCAGCCTGCTCATTGCCATGGATACCAGAGTGGCCTGGTACCCATATTAGCTTGATTGATTTATTGGCACCATGTAGCTTGCGAATGATATTACCCAGTAGTTAATTTTGGTGGTTTCTAATGATTTAATGGCTTTAAGTGAACTTAATGAATCTGAAAAAATAACTATGCTATCGTGGGTCGTCGATAGCGCAAAATCAATGGCTTTATCAATGGCAAAAAGTTCAGCAAGAAAGATCGATGTATGATTCGGCAGTCTGAACTTTAGTTCACATTCAGTCGACCATACACCCGCACCCACACATTCTTCTGTCTTGGAGCCGTCGGTATATATATGAAAAAAAATTGAGATAATTGCATAGGAGATGGCAAGTCTGGGATTACCCCCTCCTTTCAATATGGGAATGATATGGGCGAAGTGCCATGAGTTTGGAAAAGTGTGGCTTTTCCAAATTTCGTTGTACACTTCTAGCAACTTAATCATGTCATCATGATTAAGATGCTTTATCATCTCATATCGAATCTCATCGGGGCCTGGGGATATTCCTCTACAGGCTTCTAGGGCTCGGACAAGCTCATCCATTGTTAGGTCTTTATTGTAATGAAAGTCATCTCCTGTGGCAAAGTGAATTGGCTGCAGCTTAGCCTCTTCCTTGATGGTCAGGAAGTGGGGTGGTAGTTAGCTGAGCTGCTGAGCTGCCTGGCGAGTGCATTAGCAATGTCTCTAGTTAAATCGAAATTATTGCCCTCGTGGATGATGTTATTAATTTTGAAAGATGATTTTTCTTATTGATTTTATTGATAGTGGACCAAACCTCTGATGTTTTTGTATTGCTGTTAATTGTAAAGACAAAGTTCCGCCAGGAGTCTCTTTTTGCTTGTCTTATTACTCTACGAGCCCTAGCTCTTGCTTGTTTATAGTTGCAAAAGTTTTCATTTGTGATGTTATTTTGAAAAGCCTGTAGGCCTTATTGCGTCGGCACAGCGCCCTGCGGCAATCTGGTGTCCACCATGGAACTCTATGCTTAACGCTATCTGTCGAAGTTTTAGGAATGGATAGCAATGCTGCTTCTATAATCGAATTCTGAATATTGTTTACTTTATCATCAATGGTTTCTCCAACAAGTTCGAGCTTGACGCTCCTTGTGAAGGCGACCCAGTCTGCTCTTTTTACGTTAAATTTAGGCGCTGAAGGCGTTCTCACTGTGTCGCATGAATATTTAATCAAAATACGAAGATGATCGCTTCCCAACGAGTCATGAATGGTGTGCCACAGGCACTTGGCTGCTATTGATGAAGAGACCAGTGATAAGTCAATAAAGCTCAAATTACCGGTATTATCGTCCACCCGCGTCGGACTACCATCATTCAGAAGGATTAAATCAGACTCATTAAGCAACTTAACTACTTGCTCACCCCTACCATCCACCCGCAGGGAACCCCATAACGTATGATGAGCATTAAAATCAGCTAAAATTACTTTATTTTGTGGCAGACGTTCCTGAAGAGCAAAGAGCTCATCATAGGCTATCACTGCATCAGGTGGACAATAAAGTGAACATATAGCAGATACGTGCCATTAATTTTTACTTTGCATGCGACAAACTCCAAAGTAGAATCAATAGTCACTTCTGTAAAAGGGAGGCTTTGGTGGATGTACATGGCGACTCCGCCTCCACCCCTACCCTCACGATCCTTCCGACATAGATGGTAGTTCCTCAGCGAAACGACCTCGTCAGAGACGAGGTTTGTTAAGTGCGTTTCTTGGAGAACTATAATATCGGGAGCATAGGACGAGGCTAATAATTTAAGGTCATTTACTTTAGATCTAAGACTTCGACAGTTCCATTGTATAATGGTCGACGCGAAGATTACGTTTTATGGGGTTTGCCTTGTCCACCAGTTTTTTTCTTCTTTTTTTGGGAGGGAGACTCTCCTCTCCCTCACTTCCGGGGACCTCTCTCGGGATGGTTTGGAGACAGAAGCCTCCATGTCCTGCACCTCCTGGCGAGGGAGACGACTGACAGATTGCGATCTGCTTCTCTCTCGAGAAGCCGATCGCGAGCCAGACGAAGTCCTCACAGGAGTAGCCCGGACGGGAAGGTGCGCTCCGGACTGTGATTCAGTATCATCCTCCTTATGTTGTTCATGCTGGGTTGATGCAGACATTTGATTGACCAATTTAGTCAAATGATAAACTTTAATATTTAATTCTTTAACGGTTTGTTTGAGTTCGGCAATTTCTTTATCCTTGGCTGCAAGCTGTTGACTGACATTACTTGCACTAGTTACTGCTTCAGCATAGGAAGTATCAGGTTTGTGTGTCAAACTTTCCACTTTCCTCTTGGCTTCAGTATAACTAACTTGATGCTTTCTCATATATGCTAATGTCTCAGTCTCCTTCTTCAGGATGCTGCACTCAGCAGATCCTGACTGATGGGGACCTCCACAATTAGCATATTTGAAAATCTGGCTAGTACATGTGATGGTGTCATGGGCTTCAGCACATTTACGGCAAACAAATTTATTTGAGTCTTTATCAATACATCTTAATGAGGTGTGTCCGAATTTTGGCATCTATTACAATGCATTGGCTTTTGGACATAAGGTCTTACTTGAACACGTTCATAACCGACAGTGACATACTCTGGAATTTTATTCAAAGCCAGTCCAGTTTTCGTTCGCATATTCCCATCCTTCTTGGTCATACAATGAACGTCCACTACGTCTTGGTCCTTCATGCTCTCAAGAATTTCACTTTCTTCCATCGTCCTCAAATCCCTGTGAAAGATTACTCCCTTACAGGTATTTGGGCCAATAGGAATATTTACTTTAACTCGAAGATCATGAATTTGCGTCAGCTTAAGTAAATCCTTAATCTGGGAGTTGTATTGTACTTTAACAAGGAGGCTTCCATCTCGCAATTTTTTGACAAAATCAAAATCGCCGTCCACTTGATCATCAAGGACCTTTTTGATGATATAGGGGTTCACGTTCAAAAGCGATTGATTTTCATTCACGCATTTTACATTCGCGAACCTCGCATTCTCTGTTCGGATTTTGAAAAGTGGTCATGGGTCGCCCCTTCTCGTTGAGGAGGAGAAGGGGTAGTCGAGATATCATCCATCCTGGGCATCGGACCAGGTCCGACCCTTGTCTCAAAAATTGTTTGTCGTGAAGGGATCGAAAGCTCTTAACTTTTGGTATCAACCTAACAGCAATATCTAAGAGAGTAAATCAGTATTTCGTCCTCTAGCCCTTACTCCCTATAAAGATGCTATTTAAAATAGTTAAAAGATTTAAACCCAGCTTTAAAAGAGTGCATATAAAAAATAAGAGAAAATTGCTATGGTTCCCTTAAAAACAAGGATAAAGTGAAGGATGAAATAAAATTTATATAAAACAACCAATAAAAATACAAAAAAAAAAATACAAGGAAGAAGGAGGCATCGTCCTCGTGCGTTTGCGCGGTTAATTCTGCTTTCTTCAGGGGAGACTCAGGTATTCCCAGCGCTCTGGCGCGACTGGCTAGGTATGGGTCACCACACTAGAGCTGAATGCCCCGTTGGCCCAAATTTGACTGATTGATTATTTAAAATTATCTGCTGTGTCAACAGCTAGGGTCATTAGCGGTGATAGAAATATGAAAATATTTAAAACTTAAAAAATCTATCAATAAATATCTTACAAATAACAATAAATATATTAAAAATAAAAGCATAAATATTATGCTCTAAGTGTATTTTATTGAAAATATTAGCCTCCCTAAGGAAACTAATAAGACCTATGTCACAACCCTCCCCCAATACATTTTTCATTGTATATGTGGGAGATAAGTGCATACATCTTTGGTCTGAGAATGTTACATATTACATGTGTGACCGTTAATGGCACTTGGCATTCCTCACAAAGTGCTTCACTTTTAGCCATCATCAGTCCATGAGTCAGTCTTTTGTGCCCGATTCTTAGTCTTGTTAATACAACTTCTACTTTTCGGTTGGGATGGATGCTGGTCACCCAACTGCCAAGATCATCTTTAATCTCTCGCAGTTTGTTTCTAGAGGTATGCCTCCATTGTTCCCTCCATCTATCACGAAGACAACTGATGCTGGGTTTCAGGTCGGTGTGTGGGAGAGGAAAATGAGCATCACAGGGCTGAGTGGCAGCTGCCTTGGCCTTCTGATCAGCTCGTTCATTCCCACTGATACCAACATGTGCTGGCACCCATCATAGAGTTATCTTTTTACATGTTGACATCAGTGCAAGCCAATCTTGAATCTCCCTCACTACTGGATGTGATGAGTTTAAGCTCTTGATGGCTTGCAAGGCACTACGAGTCACAATATATTACAAAAGAATGGTTCATAAGATCTCTAGTCATCTTAACTGCTGCAAGGATGACATGTAACTGTACAGTGAAGATTGAGGCTGCTAGAGAAAGACTGCCAGATGCAGTTTTCCTTCTGCTCACTGCCGCAAAGCCCACACCATTTTCAGACTTTGAACCATCTGTATATATTGCATCTGATTCTTGGTACTTAGAAATATGCTGAAGAAATCTCTCTCTAACTTCTGCTTCGGATCTCTCCCCTTTCCCAATTCCGTCCAAATCCAGCTCGACTTGATTAGTCCAAGGGGGGAATTGGGGAATTCCAACAGCCAGAACCTTAG
>NW_023659330.1:617228-653054 GCF_015228065.2 Penaeus monodon
CATCCCCCCACACTCTTCTGGTGATCACGGTCCTGCCTTCTGCCAGATTGCTGCACCGTCACTTCTCTAATGGTCCCTCTACTCCTGGCAGCTTCTCCGGCGCCCCCCTTGGCAGACAGCTCCTCTGTCTTGTCCTCGAACGGCCGCTCCTCCGGAGTATCCTCGAACGGCAGTTTCCTTGGGCTGTCCTCGGCAGGCAGCTCCTTGGCATGTCCTCAGCAAGTCTCTCCTCCTGTAAATCCTCGGCTGGCAGCTCCTCTGGCGCGTCCTTGGCATCCCAACTCCTCTGGCAGTCCAATACCCACTAACCCTTTTGAGCAGGCACCCAACGCCAACTGGTTCGTTCGGGTGCACATCCTCGGCAGGCAGATTCTCCGGCCCTTTTCTTGGGTCGGGTAGCTCCTCCAAGGTACCCTTTGGGAGGCAGTTCCTCCAGCAGTAGATACCCACTAATTCCTCAGGCGGGCATTCCACACCATTGGTTATTCATGTGCATGCCCCTTACCCACAAGTTGCTCCTCCTGCACATTCTAGACAGGCGGCTCTTCCAGTGCGTCCTAGGTAGGCGGCTCCTCCAAACCATCCTTGGCAGGCAGCTCCTCCGGCATCCTGGGCAGGCGGCTCCTCTGGTTTTGCCCCTGGCAGCGGCTCCTCCAGCGCATCCTGGGCAGGCGGCTCCTCCAGCACATCCGGGGCAGGTGGCTCCTCCGGCGCGTCCTGGGTGGGCAGCTCCTCCGGCGCGTCCTGGGTGGGCAGCTCCTCCAAGCGTCTGGGCAGCGGTTCCTTTGGCGTGTCCTGGGCAACCAAACAGGTTTCCCACTGTGACGTTTCCTTGGGCAGACGGATCGCGTCCACGTGCGACTCCGTGGTCAGTCGCTCCTCGGGCCAGCATCCTACAGTGCTTGCTCTGGCTTCCGACGCCTTTCCTCCTCGCAGTTCTTGCGACGCTGCTCTTCCCACAGCTTTTTGGTAATAAATGAGCCAGCTGCTGGTATCTGATCCTCTCCTGCTCTTGATTGTGGTGTAAAAAGGCTATGCCTTCAGGCCCAGCCCGTTCACCTTCTTGCACGTAGTTCCTCATAGTTCCGTTTTCCAGACCATCTGATCCTGGGCAAGGTCGCCAGTATCAGGGTTCAACTTATGAAAAGGAAATTTGGTGGTAGGTCAACGGAAACACACCAGAGGAAACCTACCAAAGGTTTTACTGCTAAGGGTACTGCTACACACACACTACACATAACAAAATATGTACAATCAGGGGAGAGGGATCCAGCGGAGCAGGCGAGATCACACGGCAGAAGGGGGCACACAGGTCAAAATCATGGGACAACTGGGTGAATTTTTGCCTGGTGCTCCTTTTATTTTTTCCCCGCCGAGTAAAGGCCCGATACCCTCGTTCCCCACGAGGTGTATGAGCCAATCGAGAAAAAGGACTAAGCCCGCCCCTGGGATGAGGTAAACTCGGCGAAGGTCCTGAGAATTCCATTTGTGCCCCCCTAAGGGAAGCCGCCTTGCGGGGTGGGGGGCTTGGGGTCCCAATGATCTGGTGACCCGGACCAGGGGCTACCCATACTGGAGGGGTCACCAGTGAGGGATAACAAAAGGCTTCCGGTGCACCAATGCCTATAAGGGGATGGTGCCCCACCCTGGTTCTTCCCATCTTGGACCATTGAGGTGTATAAATCAGGGATCTTGATTTTTCGAAGTACATCAAAAAATTGTTAAGTATGTCAACGGATCCTCGCATCACCCCACGCGGATGGGCCTAATAGTTGAGGTTTCGTCACCAGACGAAGGCCGCTGCGTGCGTAGCGACTTCCGGGGGGCAAAGTTTCGTTCTCCCAAAAAACCCTCAATCTTGTAAGGGAATTGTTTTTTTCCCGAGCCCTGATGAGGTATTCTGGGGAGACAGTGTTATCGGATCTAGATTTTTTTAATGTAGTGGCAGTATAACGTTTTAAGAAGAAAGTTGAGGGTTTTTGGAACAGTCTAAAACCGCTCCCTTTCTAATTTTTAATACTTTTGGCCCTTCCAGATCAGTTAATTTGGGCTGGTACCCCCCAAAGGTAAAGCCATTGTCCCCAAACCCTTGCGGTGCTTCCACTCCCGGGGTTTTGGGCGGGCCCAAACCTTCCGTTTTAAAAAAAGGGAAAACCAAAAATTGTGTTAAGTGGGGTACGCAGGTCATCAAGGAGATGACAACGTCGGGGCCCCAATATGCTTTACCACTGAAAAGAACTCATAGCTTCCAAAGCATTAAAAAGGTAAAAAATTTTGAGAAAGAAGTTATTAGGAGAAAGGAGAAAGTTAGTTTTCCAGGGCCAAAGCGACGTCCCCGTTGCTTTTTTCACAGCAGGTAAAAACCCTTTGCTTCGGTTCGGGCCCATCCTTTTCCCCGCCAACCCTTCCCTTTCCAATGCTTCTTACACCACCCCCTCCCCACTTTTTTTTAAACCTCAGCCCCAAATTGTAAAATCCTCTGGTAAATTCCACAAAAACGGAGTGGGATGGGGGGTCTATTGAAGAACTCCTCCCCCCAAAAGAAAAGGCTTTGGAGCCATCAGGTGAGGCCCAGGGGCCCTAAATGGTGACCCACCTCCCACCATATCCCGGGGGCCTCTGCTGCTAGGCAAATCCCCCAAACCCAAAGGGCTCGGTTTTCCTTTGCCCAGGCAAAGGAAATCCTGGTCTGTTCAAAAGACCTTTTCAAGGTGGGGTCTTTGGGGCCCGTCAGGAGGGCTCCGGGGGTCTCAACAGTGACGCTCCAGCTCCCACCACATCCACAGGGGCCTCTGCTGCTAGGCAGAATCCCCTAAACAAAGGCTCAGGTCCGTTCTTTGTCCAGGCAAAGAAACCCTGACCGTCAAAAGGAAGCCTGTGGAAACGTTCCCGGGGTAAAAAACCCCCTAAAAGACTCTCCCAAAGATCCGGGAAAGGGACACCCCAAAAGGTTGGGGGCAAACCTTGACCACAGGTGCGGGCCAAACCCTTATGAAAAAATTTTTTAAAAAACTGGATACCCAACCCAAATGGAACTGTCAGGGAATTCATAAAAATGGAAAAACCAACATCTGTAGCTTCATTAACCCATTTTTGTGTATCTACAAGAGTTATGCCCAGGAAAATCACCGTTTCCCTGAGGGGATTCCAAATTCAACCCCTTATGGGGACTTTTGAAAATGGACCTCATGGGGATAGCAGTAATGACGTCGTTTCCCCTTTCCACCATCCACCTGCGACAACACTGCGGGGAAGGGCTGTGAGAATGGGCTTACACGACCTTACACTGTTGCATTTCCCCTTCCTCCACATAACTCAACATAAATGTTTGGAAGTCTATTGGCAGTTGCCCCCCATTTCTACTTTTGGGAGTTTAAATGGTGGGCATCACCTCGGGGGAGACATTTTTGTCAACCCTCGAGGAAAGGGGCCTTGGGAGTCCTTGCCTTAAGAGAGATCGTTTTTTTAAACAGTGACACCCCCACACTTTTCCCAAAATTAAAACGGGGACATTCTCCATATAGCCTGTCTTTCTCACCTGATTCACGATAAATTTTCATTTGGCGGGTTTTATGGAAGACTTCAGGGAGCACCTTTTCCATATTTTTTGGAGGAGGTAATGGTATTCCCCAAGGGAGTGCAGAGATGGCGACTTGAACATGCGGACTGGAATTTTTTTAGATCAACTCAGTATTGCGGGATCTGGAATGTTTCCATGTTTTCAAGAGCTTTTAAATCACTTCACATCACAAATTTACCTTGCGCAGAAGCTCCATTCCCAAAATAGCGGCCTTACCCTCGCCTCCGGTACCATGGTGGGCGTGAATGCCAACAACTGTCAAAGCAAGAAAGCGCATTAAAGGGAGTTGAAACGACGCCCCAGTATGTAACCTTGTCCATTACAAAAAAACCCCCAGCCCAAGGGCCCGGCGGGGCTAAAAGGAGGCCAGACGGGCTCATGAGACAGTTGTCTCCTTATTAACTCTGGGACCCCCCTTTGCATGGGTATGGACAAGGGGCGTAAAATCGTGGAAAAGAGACATCATGTCACCACCTCTTTGAAATTAGGCAAATCATCACAGATAAAAAAATGTTGCTAAAGAGCTAGCTAAATCCATGGCGAGATCTCCTCGGGGCATCTTACACTGCCTGATTCTCCCTCTTCGGGGTGAACAGGGAAAAACACCCATTTTCTTTTTCAATAGGCTGCAGCAGAACTTCCATACAAATTTCCCCTTTTTTGAGCCAAAGGGGATGGACTCTGCTTTGACTCTGCCGTAAGACTGCCCAGGAAATGAAAATATTCCATACCAAATGATATCTCACTTTCCGAAGATCCCCAAAAATACTTTTGACCCATTTTAATAGGATATTGGGGGGGACAGTGCCTCCACATGGGAAAGGTCTTTCATTTCCCTTTCCCCAAAACCCGGCAAGGGTGCTTCCACACCGGAAAATTCAGACCAAATTTCCCTCACCACTGCTCTGCAAACTGATGGAGAAAAAGGTAAAAATTTAGGTTGACATGGATCTAGAAAAGGAAAACGTGCTGATCCTTCAAAATGGGTTTAGAAGTTAATCGACCCAGATGCACTTGTAAGGATGGAAATGCTATCAGAATTCCTTCGCACAGCGACGTCCATGATAGCAGTCTTTTTTGACCTTAAAAGGCTTATATACTCTTGGGAAACATGGCTACTCAAGAATTTATTGTATGAATCTCACCCTCAAAAAAAAATGGAAAGGGGAAAAGTTACCCCTTTTCCCTTTCAAAAATGTGGGCCCTCAATGATTGTATACGGGTCCAGGAAGATGGGGGGGGGAGATGCCTTTATATCGGCTTTGCTATTTTTTTTTATGTATTTTCTTGTTTTTAATTAGTTAATTAAAAATTTTTTCCACGTTTTTTTTTTATCCTCTGTATTGGGGCCATTATGGGGTCTGGCTAATAGTAGGGGTTCTTCTTTTTATCATGTCTTTTAACTAAAACTACTTACTTTTTTTGGGAGGGTTTACAACATGGCCTTTTAAAGAAATAATAATCTTAATTTTGAAAGGGGAAAGGACACCCCTCTTTGAGAGGAATGCCCCCTTCACCTGGGTTACCCGATCCCCCCTTAAAATTATTTACTTGTGGGGAGGGTTAAAATTAAGGCCGGGGCACCGGTCAGGAGGGGAGGCTTTTGGTCGGAGGCTGAGTCTGATGGGTTCCTGTGTAAAAGTACGAGCTATGGCGGTAAAGGGGGCATTTAACCTTTTTTTTTCTGTATCTTTATAGGGTGTGTGCCCTTTACGTTTTTTTTTCTCTGATTGTTTAACTCGCATTTTTAATTTTGTCTTAATTCTTATCAGCATCTTTTTTAAATGTAATTTTTCCCGTTTTTTTCAACGTGTTTTTAAAAAAAAAATCTTTTTTTAAAAATAATTAATACTTTTAAAAACCCCCTCTGCATCCCCCCCAGTTTGTCTAATTAACCTTTTTCTATTAAACCCAAAATTAAATTTTTGGAAAAAGCCAGTATGCCTGCCTCACTCTGCCCTTTATTGAATGTAAAAATTAGGGAAAATTTAAGGCAAAACAAAGAACCCCCCCCCCCCCCCGGTTTTTAATCTGGGATATAAAACCCCTAGGATTATTTAAAACTTGCACGAGTTCAAAACCTTAAATCGTTTCTATGATTCAGGTCGACACGCACTCCACTCGGGCTAAACCCCCTAACCAGTGTTTCCCCTTTAGCCTTGGTAAATTCTATACACTTACACTTGCTTCCTTCACTTCATTTACACCCTTCAACACGCCTCTTCCTTTAAGAACATAATACCTCGCGTTCCTGGACGAATTAACCGGGTGGTGGCAGTTAGACCTTGTACCAAGGATCGACGGTCAATCTTGCTTGCATATCGCTACAGTATGACATTGGCTTAAGAGGAGCATTACCTACCTTCATACAAAGCTTCCTTGCTAACAGGAAATTTAGAGTTCGGGTGGGAAACAGTTTCTCTAATCTGGAAGATCAGCTGGAAGGGGTCCCACAAGGGAGTGTCTTAAGTGTGACCCTGTTTGCCATTGCTATAAATGACATTGTAAAGGCTGTTCCAAGTTCTGTCTCATGTAATCTGTATGTGGATGACTTTACACTGTACTGCTCAGGAGGAAGCTTACAGGATGTGCAAGGACACATGCAGGCTGCAATAAATCAGGTTGTACAGTGGACAACATATCATGGGTTCAATTTTCCCCAAGCAAGACCATGGCTATACATTTCCACAAACGAGGAAAATTCCATCCTTCCCTCTATTTAGGAGCAAACCCACTGCAATTTGTCCAAGAGGTGAAGTACTTGGGTCTAATTTTTGACTCAAGGCTTACATGGGTGCCTCACATCAAACAGTTGAAAGTAAAGGCTACAAAAGCACTTAGTATTTTGCGGGTTCTTTCACATCTATCTTGGGGTGCAGACCGCACAACGCTACTACGGCTTTACTGAGCGCTTATTCGTAGTAAGCTTGATTATGGATGTGAAGCTTATTCATCTGCAACTCCCACTGTTCTACGGATGTTAGACTCGGTTCATATGAAGCTCTCAGAATCTGTACTGGGGCTTTCAGGTCTTCACCTGTGGAGTCCCTGTATGCTGAGAGTGGAGAACCACCTCTTTCATTACACCGAGAATACATGAACCTGATTTACTACACGAGACTACAAAGGATTCCAGGATCTCCTACATCCAGATTGGTTTTCAACCCCCTTGAAGATAGCCGATCCTATGGTAGGAGAATGAGGAATCTTGTGGAAGATCTTAATTTGAGTCTCACTAAGGTTCTGGCTGTTGGAATTCCCCAATTTTCCACCTTGGACTAATCAAGTTGAGCTGGATTTAGTCGGAATTGGGAAAGGGAGAGATCCGAAGCAGAAGTCCGAGAGAAATTTCTTCAGCACATTTCTAAATACCGGGGATCTGATGCAATTTATACAGATGGTTCGAATCTGAAAATGGCGTGGGTTTTGCAGCAGTGAGCAGAAGGAGATTGCATCTGGCAGTCTTTCTCTAGCAGCCTCGATCTTCACTGCAGAGTTACATGCCTCCTTATAGCAGTTAAGATGACTAGAGATCTTACGAACCATTCTGTTGTATATATTGTGACTCTCGTAGTGCCTTACAAGCAATCAAGAGCTTAAACTCATCACATCCATTAGTGAGGGAGGTTCAAGATTGGCTTGCACTGATGTCAACACGTAAAAAGATAACTCTATGTTGGGTGCCAGCGCATGTTGGTATCAGTAGGAATGAGCGAGCTGATCAGAAGGCAAAGGCAGCTGCCGCTCAGCCTTGTGATGCTCGTTTTCCTCTCCCACACACCGACCTGAAACCCAGCATCAGAAGTTGTCTTCGTGATAAATGGAGGGAACAATGGAGGCATACCTCCAGAAACAAACTGCGAGACATTAGAGATGACCTTGGCAGTTGGGCGACTAGCATCCATCCCAACCGAAAAGTGGAAGTTGTATTAATATGAATAAGAATCGGGCACACAAGACTGACTCATGGGCCAATGATGGCTAAAAATGAAGCACTTTGTGAAGGATGCCAAGAGCCATTAACGATCGCACATGTAGTGGAAAGATGTGCAACATTCTCAGACCAAAGACGTATGTACTCGTCTCCCCCATATACACTGAAAAACGTATTGGGGGAAGATTGTGACATAGAGGGTCTTATTAATTTCCTTAGGGAGACTAATATTTTCAATAAAATTTAATTATGCATAATGTTTATGCAATAATTTTATGCACTTAGAGCATAATATTTATGCTTTGATTTTTTATCTATTTATTATTATTTGTAAGATATTTATTGATAGATTTTTAAAGTTTTAAACATTTTAATATTTCTAGTTAACAAGGTATTCGCCGCTAATGACCTTAGCTGTTGACGCGGCAGATAATTTTAAATAATCAATCAATCAATCACAGTTGTGAGACAGATGTAGATATAATTAAGGAAACAATTTCGCCAGCTAGTTGTTTTTCTGTTCTGGATTGTATGACGAAGAAAGGCGGGTGCTCTTTTAAAGGAGATATGGGTTGATAGCTGATTAGGGGTGACTCCTTTGTAGTGGTAACTGTTCTAGGCTGCACATTTTAAGAAAAGTGATTTGGTGCAGTCAAACTTCCACCATAGAGATTAGGAAATGGTACATATGAAGTATGAGAAAGGAGGACTGGAAAGTGGTTTAGAACTGACCAATGGAAGTCTAAATGGAGAGAAGGTGAGCATAGAGAGAGGTCAAGGCATGAAAAAGATTGTGTGCGCTTGTCAAAGTGTGTGGAGAGATCTGAATTAAGAATAATAAGGTCAGTTGTGGTGAGGAAGTGTTCTAGGGATTGGCCACGGGTGGTAGTGATAGAATCACCCCAAAGCATGTGGAAGCAGTTAAAATCACCACCTATAAGGAAAGGTGGCTGGAAAATTAAGAGTTTCAAAGGGAACAAAATTGATAAGGTAGAAAGGAGATAAATAGACTGAAATAACTGTGATCCAGCAGAAAAGAAAGATAAGAATAACTGTGCAAGAGACAGTGGTTTGAAAGGCAGGTATGGTGTTTCCTGATGAATATGTATAGACGAGACATAAAGGGAGTAAATAATATACAATATACATAAAGGGAGGCAGATAATGGATGGTTAATGAAAGGTTTTGACGAAGGTTAGGACTGTGAGAACAGAAACTACGAATATTCCAATGTAGGAGAGCTATTACTTAGTTGATCTACAAACGATAATTGTTACAATGCCTGTTGCAGAATTTGAAGGGCAAGGAGATGGGGGTGAGATATGGGAGAGGTGATGTAGTATTAGGAGGAAATATGAGGAGGATGGACATCAGAGTCAATTTTAGTGTGGAGGAAGTGGGAGTTGTGAAATTGGAAGGTTGATGAGGGGGAGTTTTGAGAGGGGGAAGAGGAAACTGGTGTCTGAAGGGTAATGGCAGAGGTAGATGGAGGCAAGTGTGTGGTTGGATAAGGGGTGGAGTATGTAATCTGTCTGCTATGGGTAGTGCAAGGAGGGAGAGGGGGAGGTGTTGGGGTTGCAGTAGAAATTGAAGTGTTTGGATTTAGAATGGAAAAAGATGATTGGGGGAGGTAGGAGGTAGTGGGAATATAAGATGGGGGAGGGATAGGTGTAGGATCATCTTGGGAGGGAAGGGAAGGGACAGAGTGAGCATCATTAAGGAATAAGAATTTTTTTATCAGTGTGCTTCCTGTCTGGCCTCATGCAGAGTGAGTTTGTTGGTGAGATGGAGACAGTTCTGGTACAAGTATTGAGGGTGGGATGAGGTTCAACGGGAATGGGGTTGCCAGGGAAGTCAGTTAGGGTTGATAATGCTATAGCATGGATTTCAGATGTAACTGTGACAGGATTGGAATGATCAGGTTGTTGCAGAAAGGAACTTTATCTACTTATTTTTGGAGACATTACTGGAAGAGGAGAGTATTGTCAGAGTAAGGGGTTGTGGGGGATCACGAAAAATAGGTCCCATTTGGCTGGGCTAAATAGGGCAAGGTACTTGTAGAATAAGGTTGTAAAGTAGTAAAAAGAGTGAATGGAGTAGCTGAGGAAGAAGGTTGTGGGGGTATATTGGATAAAGAGAATGTTGGGAGAGTAGGAATGTTTCCTGGAGGTTGAGTGTTGAACTGGGTGGGTTATGTAATAGTAGGCATTGAGAAGGGGGTAGTAGTGGTGTTCAGAGTCGTGGTCAAAGGAGAGCCTGCGGTTGGGGAACCAGGAGAATTTGGGTTGGTGGGATTATGTGATGAAGGGGCAAGCTTCACTGCCCCTAATAAGGGGGAAAAATTCATTACTGGCCATGGTAAGCCTAGTGTATGTTATGGAGAGACAGTCCACCCCTCAGGCTCCCCTTGAGGGGGAAAGGCTAGACAACTAAATTGGTGAATACTTTGCCCATGGCTCCCCCCAGGCCATTCAGAACTGGCAAAAAGTCGGCATATATATATATATATATATATATATATATATATATATATATATATATATATATATATATATATATATATATATATATATATATATATACATATGTATGTGTGTGTGTGTGTATATATATTATATATATATATAATTATAAAATATATATATAATATATATATATATATATATATATAATATTATGTATATTATAATATATATATATATATTATATATATATATATATATATATATAAATATATATATATATATATATACATATGCGTGTGTGTGTGTGTGTGGTGTGTGTGTGTGTGTGTGTGTGTGTGTGTGTATATGTATATATATATATATATATATATATATATACATACATATATACATATATATATGTATATATATATATATATACATATATATATATGTATATATATATATATATATATATATATATATATATATATATATATATATATATATATACTGTGGATACAAGTTTCATTTAATTTGGTTATGTCCACAGCTTGGATATAACCAAAAGGACCATGACACTGAGATGTACTGTAATTTACAGACTTACCAGAAATAGGTGGCTCAGGAACATCACCAGAATTTGGATTTCTTGCACTAGACACGTTACCAGTGAAGACACTATAGAACTTTATAGGAGCCCTTAACACATCAGTCTATCCGACATAATATGGACACCTGATAAAACACCAAACTTCAGGGAGTGGGTCAGTACCTCTCAAATAATCAGCAACATTTACATACTTGCAATGAGGTATGTCAACATTATGATGAGCTTGCTCAGACACTATTATACATTAACATCCTGTATCCCTGATCCATTGTCGGTTCCAAAGGCAGGATATTTACGAGGTGGAAAATTGTCAAAAAAAAAATTAACCCTCTGATAAGCATTTTGCTTGAAGGCTAAGGGATTCTTAGGACAATGGGTCTAATATGACCCTCTCCCTCACATCCAATGCAAGTCATTTTAGTTTTAGACTGCATTTTTACGGTATCAGGAATCAATGACCTAGCCTAAACAATTCTCTTACCTTTTTCTGAACCAATGTTGGACTTAGAGTAGGAGCCAGTGCAGAAGCCCACTTATCTGCCAACTTGACGGCCTCTTCCAGAGTGAACAAATTATTCTCTTTGATGAACATACTAAGGTCTACAGAAACAAGATTTTAGTTGATCAATAATCATAAAAGATGTTCAACTTCACTGGCTTTTACCCAATTATCGAACATTCGTCCTAATGTAATGGAAAATTGTTCATAGGTTTCACCATATTTGATTTTCGAATTTATGAAATCTAGTCTGTAACCACCAGGAGTTTTACTGAACCCCTCTAAAAGAAGCCTCTTTGGTAAATCATAATCAGCTGTAATTTCAGGAGATAAACTGATATAAATGTCCACAGCTTTGCTAAGCAGAAGGATACCTAAACGTACGTTAGCATAAGTATTCAGTAAGCTGACAGTTCTTTCAAAACAAATAAGATAGGAAGCTGTTGACAAACCTGGAAATCATTTCCGATTTTCGTTTTTCGATGCTAGTACATTCGTTTTGTTGCTTTCTCAAATTAGGTGTGTCTATATTTTGCGAGGAAGCGGCTCAGATTTCTGCCGTTTCCCGTGTTCCAGGCCTCAGAAATTCTCCCGTTTTTTTTCCAATGAATTCCTAGTTTTTTTGTGTTTTTTTTTTGCATTTTTTTCAATGAATTCTCATGGGGGGAGGTATTCAAATTATGTCATTATACAACTGAACTTTTTTTTTTTTTTTTTTTTTTAATCCTTGCAGTCGTTATCCGTTGCCAGCCAGACGAACATTGAGGACGAATTGAAGACAGAAATTTTCCATCTTCTTTTGTACCGAATCCTACACTAGATTTGTCGAACTATTTAAAATTGTTTTAACTTGTCTACTTTTAGAAAATTCTGACGAGCAAATTTTTTTTTTTCGGCCGAACTGAACAGCACACGACAAGGAGAAGCGGCATGTTGGCAATATGGCGTCGGTCCAAGATAGTTCATGTTGCGTTTCAAATAATATATTATGACTGAATCCAGCCCCAAAAATATTAGAAACATGAAATTTCTTTGATAATTTCTTGAGATCATTGTATAAGCCTAATATTTTGGATTGGTAATGACCAACTTTCCAATAGGCAGAACATGTATTATCCTCTGTGAAAGTTTCACATTGATTATCAGATATTAAGGAAAGCTGCGGTCTTTTTTTCTTTTTCTTTTTTTTCTTTTTTTTTGTCATAAAACCTTGTACAATTCTTGTATATTCTTTGGCAGAAAAACTTTCGAAACTTTCAAACTTGAAAATCTTGTAACTTGTTTATTATGCTACCAAAATTTATTATCTTAGTGTCATTTTAAAAATCATTTGAAGATTTACATTTTGTTGTGATAAAATGAGAGTTTAGGTACATTTGAAAAAAGTGTCGCCATTCCTACTCAAACCTATGTGCGTTTCTATTTCGTTTTTCCTTATCATTTCTATTATCCAATCCTGATTATGCAATTACATTATTGCTTGTTTACCTTACTTGTCTACAATATTGAGACAAACTATCAGTCACTTTCTCAGTTTCGTTTAAGCTTTTGCAAGGGCAGGTCAGTGATGTGGTGTACGTTTGAATTTATATTTAATATTTTATCAGTATTGTGTCATTGTTGTCATCATAGATCATTACAGTGTTATTGACAAATGTTTTTTTATGGTAGGTACGGGTAATTTTTGCAACATTACGGCGACCAGCTGACCTCTTCCTCGATGCATGCCGGTCGCACAAAGCCGATAGAACTATCTCAAAAGGAATAAGGGCAGGCTCTTTCCCATCTGAAAGGGGTATGGGGCAACACGCTTACAATAAAATGTGGGGGAGCGATTCTTGATTTTGCTTATTAGGCAAACAATACCCGAAATGATATAAATGTAGCTCATGTATATCAGCCGCTTCACTCTCTCCTTACGGTGAAACCAAAGGTTTCCATATTTTGAGTATGAATATACGAGTTTAACTAAAGCATACCCATGATCCTTTAATGCACGGTTGCTATGGCGGTTTTCGGTTTATTGAGTTTATTGAGTGATGAGTGTCTGCCACGCAAGAAGCGTCAAGCACTACCGCCACTGGTGGTTATGAATATTCGAGTATAGTTATTAACTTTCTCGTAACCCCATAACTTCAAAAACCAATGAGTAACGAACAATATTTTATAAAAGTGAAAAAGTAATCCTTAGAGGACAGTGACGCTTTTATCGTTGGTTGAAAATAACGCAACCAAGAACATCAGTTGGCGATAAAATATGCCAGGCTTAGGGGCCTCAAAAAAGGGGGTAAGGGGACCAAGCTGAAGGCTCAGAACCCAAACTATCCCCGGAGATGCAGGCCTATCAGGAGCGTGACCAATATGAAGATGATACATGATATATACAATACAAATTTGCTAAAATAAAAAGAATGTGCAGAAGGCACCAGAGTAAAACTAAGTTCAAGACTTTAAAATGACAAATGCTAGAAGGGTTTAAAATTACGAAAAAGATGCCAGCTTGAAAATATTAAAGCTTGCCAGAGGGGAAAAAGTAAAATGAAAAAGTTAAAAATTGTAGAAATAGACAAAAAAGCTGTAAAAAGCAAAGGCTGAAATAAAAGCTCAAGTAAAAGACGAGTAAAAGGATAAAGTATGAATAAAAGAAAGAAGTATGAGGAAAAGATAAAAGTAAATAAAATTCATAATCAGTAAAATTCAAAGGAGCACAAATAGTTCACATTAAATGCGTAAAAGAATAAATGAATCTTCAGCACAGGCAAGTAAAAGGGGCAGTACAACCTTGTTTCCAGAATCCAGACAGGTAAATCCAAAGGGTAGAGTCACAACAGAGAGTATCCACTTCATTTATTTAACAAAAACATGGGGGTTACATTAACGGAAGCGTAGCACTTAAAAAAATACAGTAAAACAAATAGGACATGTTATAACAAAAGAACATATACAAAAGATAAAACCATAAACAAAAACAATAAAACGTTAAAGGAAATCATTAAGAAAATTATAATTATCATAGAAATACTTAAAACAATCTTCTGCGATTCATTAATAAGAAGGATAAATCAGTTACTTTCTCTCGCTGTAAAAGAGAGAAGTAAAGGATGAACAAGCAAAAAGAAACCATTGAAAAATATAACAATATAAAAAAGGTGAAAAAATGCATTCGCAGCAGCCGTACATTCACATCTTGTGAATTATTGTTAAATATATGTGGATAACGAAAAGGTTTCAATGGAAGTTTTATTTAGAAATGTACAAAAACGTGGAAATTAACGTAAAACACATGTAAATCAAGCCAGCATAAAACAGAGATAAAAAGAAGTGTAGAAAATAGGCTGGCAGAGGGATGTGCCCTGTGGATTACGGTAGGATGCTGGGTAGGATAGGGATATGATGGGGGCAGGAGAAGGTAGGACAAACTGGAAAAAGGAATAGAAAAAGGGGTATGATAGGAAATATGTCAGGATACAGTGCAGGATAGGTATAAGATGGAGGAAGGATAGGGCAGGGATAGAGAGAAAAGGTAAAACAAGAAGGGAAAACGAGTATAAGAGGGAGAAACTATAAGTTGAGAGGAGGGAAGAAACGAGGTGACAGGAAGAGGGTGTGAATAAGAGGGATGCAAGGGGGAAATGGATACACGGCAGGATAGGGGTAGGGAGAGACATAGAAAATAAAACAAGCAGGGATAACAAGTAGAAGGGAGAGACATAAGTGGAGAAGCAGAGGGGAGTAAAAAAAACGAAAAAACGAGAGGGATGGTGGAATGGAAGGGGGGTGGGGGGTAGGTAATGGGTATGTGCAGCAAATGCTAATAATTATATATCATAAGTAAGTGTAAAGATGAGTCACTGCCACCAACCATTTTGATTGACGTATGGGAACGTAGTGTGTATGGGAGATGGGTGATAGCGTAGAAGACAAGTATAGGGAAAGGAGCGAAAGAGTGTAAATGCAATAGGTGTGTGGTGTATATGTTTGGTGCGAGAATAAAGGTTGGTAAGCGTGATATGAGCCGAAGAGAGGCGTGTGCGTGTACGCAATTAAGCAGATAGTCATCTTGACTAAAATAAAAACTATCACTGGAGCCAAGATGCCATTCACTTTTTCTTAAGTTCAGGCGTTGATAAAACCAAACATAGGTAAAAGTTTATTCCAAAATAAAAGTTAAAGACAAACACAATAAAACCCCACAAAACAGACGGAAACAATAAATAAAACACGAATAAAACAAACAGTAAAAGGAATGGTAGTACAAAAGGAACTTAAAACATTAATAAAACAAACGATAAAAGAATACAATGAAGGTAAAACATGAACAATAAAAGAGGTCACTTGGGCCGAACAAACACCTTACAAATTCTTACTTCTCATATTAGAACAATCCCCACGACCTTTGACAGGGAAAGCCCATTCCGGGGTTTCTCAGACTGTCAGCGAGGCAGACCGCTAGCAAAATCCCCCTTCTTGTTTTACCCTGCTTTCCACGTCACCTTGTAGGCTGGAAAAAGGGACTAGAAATGGTTGTTTGTTTAAGAATTAATGAAAATCTTAAAACTCAAAATGTTATTAAACTTCGATATATGCAATAAAATACTTTTTAAAAATTCATAGGCTTAAAATTAATTAAAATATGAATTTGCTTAGTAAACGAACCATAAAATGCTAAAAGATCGAGAACGCAAAATACTTTTGATACGAAAAAAAAAAAAAAAATAATTAAAATGATAAAGCTTTAAGAATTCAGAGGACCTCAGTGGTTGATATATATCTTAAAATGTAAAATTAAATGTATATTGGTGCTTTATCATCTTTGGCGAGGAATGGTTGATAAATCAATATAAAAAATGTAAAAATAAAAAATGGCAACGGTCATCGTTGGCGGTACGTGGCGGGCATCCTCCTCCCTTGCGAGATAAACATAGTTTTCTCGGGGCCTGGAGGTGATGTTGCCGGTTGAAGGACTTGTACATTGTAGAAAAGGCTCGCATAGGGAAGGCTTCTGTGCAGAAAACCCGCCTCCACAACCCCCATTGAAAATATAAGGCAAAATGACATCACGCACGGCTCCATCAGGTGGAAGTGTTGCCACCTTGAGTTCACTTCTAATTTATTCATGTCTGTGGAGGTGAGAGATTTTGACATTGTATTACCTCCAGGAGTGATTGACGCAAGATCGGCGAGGTCTGTGTGTGGGGGGAGGGGGGGGGGTTCCAACCTACGCTCACAGACGGAAGTACATAGAAGATAAGTTTCTTAGATATATTTCCTCTCTCGTTTGCTTAGATTTTCCTTATAAAAGATGGCTGGCTAAAACTGGACCCTTACCTGTTAATTGACATATAATATCATCGATAAGGGTAATTTTCAACGAGCCATCTTTTAAAAGAAATATGCATATGGCAGAGCGATTAAATCTAACAAAAAAGTCTTCTATGTACTTCTGTCGCAAATCAATTATCTCAACCGATATACATCCTACTTTTTGTAAGCAAAACCATGATGCCATTTTATTTTGTTACATTTATTGTAATATCAATTTCGTACAAGAGAAACCATGCATAAAGAAACAAGGAAAATAGTTTTTGCCTAAAAGAACATGATAATCCAAGTGTAATACCATGATACTATCGAGTATTTATAGTAATTAATAAATTTCTTACTCTGCGCAAATCGATGTCTGGCACACATTACGGGCAAGAGGGGCCTGAAGAATTGCGCGGGAATTTTTAAATTTAATAATTTCAAAAATCGCCATCCGATATCCTTTCTTACCTTTTTATAAGCAAAATAATGCTTTTTAACATTTATTTTAATCTGATTTCGTATGTAAATAAAGGCCGCATAAACTTACATGGAGAAATTGTTTCTGCCTAAAAGGATAAGACTATCCAAGAGTAATACTATAATGGCATAGAGTATTTACTGTAACTAATAAATTTCTTACTTTGCGCAAATCGATGTGTCTGGCCCATATTACTGGCAGGAGGGGACTTTCAAAAACAACAACGTGAAGCACGAAACCTTTTGAAACTTTTATTGTACACCACATGGTGTGGCCATTGTCACGAGTGCCAATAGTATTACAGGAATTACTATAGACCAATCACATGCCACCGTGTGTGTGGCAGGTTACTAATTATTTGCTTAAAATGGATCTCAGGAGCGAAGGCTGTGATCCTCGGTTATATCTAATTATTAAAAAATGATAATAATAACACTATAGAATTCCTGGGAACACAGTGTTTTGCCAACAGCGGTATATTACTAGCATTGCGATTTACCTTGCAAATACCTTGAAAATGACATTTGTGGTTTTGGATTTGTGTTCTGAAGTAACGTTACCCAATATTGGTTACAAAATCAAAATTCAATAGGAGGTGCCGGTGTATTATTGTTGAGATCGACTAGACGCTGGCCGTGCGCCGAAAATAAAATAGGGGTTAAATCAGTTGTGGGTCTTTGTGGGTATTGAGAAATTCGTTGTGCCATTGCTTTGCACTGTCCGCAGTGCCGACACACTCATACCCCTAATTTAGAAATATATAAACCAAACAGTGATATATAGTGATGGATAGGCTACCTACCATAATCTACAACATGATTGTTGCTAACATCCGAGTATTAATTATTCTGAAAACTTTGAAGGCGACAAATACACACCCAGAACATTCAAAGATTGTGGAGAGACCTAAAAGAGTGGGTAAAGCGCTCTGGGATCAGAAGCGAATACATTCCGAAATACCTCATGCGATACTTATTTATTAAACATAACTTTCATACATTCCTTCTCCCTGCGAGCTGCAATGTTATACCCGCAGCAAGGCAGGAGAGAGAGAGACCTGCCTCCGCCAGCCCCAGTTCCTCTCGCTGAGGACAACTCTTCCGAGAGCGAATAAAATCAGGTAAGAGTTCACAATTACTTGATTGTTAAGAATATAAAACAATCAGAATGTCCATTTTAGATATTACAAGACAAATACCATGGCTAAGGTAAATTTCATCTGAAATGGCTATAATACTCGATTGATGTCTGACACAGTAAGACAAGGACACCATTCTTGCGGAATACCTTTGTGTGCTACAAAGACTACGGTCGAACGAAATGGTCTGTAGCGCTACAGTGACAATGTAAACATTGACCCACAAGACCTTTTTGGGTTTTAAATGTTGTGTTTAAACACACTATGGCTTTTATTTATGCTAGTATTTATAGATGGATTCCATGTTTACATATTGAGCACTGAAATTTGCGCATACACAATTGCTGGCAGGCAAGACCACGCTGGCAGACAAAAAAACATGCCTGACTCGTGCCTTGAGTTACGGAAAAAGTGGATAACGGCTATCAGACGTGAGAGCTAGAGTGCAAAGATGATTGACAACGCACGCCTTTGTAGTGCTCATTTTTCATCAGGTAGGCCTAAGTGAAATTTTCAGAATTAAATTACTTCCGGTTCAATTTGTGTTTATAATTGAACAAGTTATGTCATTTAATAATTGAAAATTTCGGAGAGAAGTATGGTTGTAGGCCAGCAGTTAGTTTGTTATTAATGTCTTAATTTCCATTTAGTTTCTATCCTCAGATTCTAATTTTCTATTTTATGTTATAGTAAAATGTTAAACATTCATTTCAGGTAAAAAGTCTTTGGATCCATCTCATCCAGACTATGTACCCTCAGTTTTCAACATTAAGAAAATTGATGATGCTAAAACATATCAAACGATGGAGAGATACAAAATAATTCAGGAGAGAAAGAGCTTGGCGTATTTATCAAATAACTGTAAACATCAGGCCAGGTGATATCAGGCATCAAAGAAACATCGTTCTTCCGTTCTTCTTGGAGCATGTACGGATCGGGGAGCGTTTGTCCATCTTTGAGTGTAAGCTTAGATTTATACCATTTCCGATCTTCTTCAGACAATGTGGTGTAATACTTTGAGCTGGAAAACATTGTATGGAATAGGGAATGAAAATAAAACCGAAGATGTACTTTGGATCAGCTGGTCAAATAGTTTTTGTTTTCCGGTCGTTCCTTGTTAGGCCCACCACGCCGCCGCAACAAGTTGCCTGCCAGCTCCTGCGCTGTAGTGAAAAACGTAAACATGTGACGTCACCTAGAATCCATATATATAATTGTCAACTTTTTATCTTTTCATATCATATATTCCATTAACAGTCAAGCTAGGCTTAAAAGTCAGGAATCATACTTCCATGTTTCTTCACATTTAAAAGCCTTTGCTTAGCTGAAAACGTAGGCAAATACCACTCAAGAAATACCCACTAGATTTCCATTGATCCAAAAGTTCATGTGACAGAATCCATACCAAAATATATTCCATAGCATTCTATATCAGCTATGTAAACATAAATGTACACGTCGTCTGCTAGGCGGACCATCTCTCGGGTCCATAGCGTTTGTGCGCCACAAAAAATACAGCATCGCGTTACAGGTCGTTCCGCTGAAATTGTGCGCTTCGTACTGCTCCGAAATGTCCAACCGAACGCAGGGCATGTATAACGACCAATTATTGACAAACTAGCGATTATACTGTGTTACAAACTGCGACAAATTCTAGCCAATGAAAACTTCAGAAAATGAGTTAGTGTTTTCTAACCAATCAAGTCTTATTTTGGAAACCTGTGCACCCACCCACAAAAACGTTCAGGGTGTGTCTACCCGCTGCCCAAGGAAGTGCATGTGGGAAAAATGTTATATTAAAAGCAGGATTAAAGTTTTACAAGTCGCATACTACAACTACCACTAGAAATGGCGGTTCGTTGTCTGTTATAAACAACAACAGTTGATGGATTCGGCGTTACGATCACAACGCACGCGACAAAATCGAACTGAAAATATTTGTAGTTACATAGGATGGGTAATTATTTTATGCTCCGCGGCATGAAATCACCGCCACGGACTCCGAAATTTTTGGCGCTCTGGCAAAGTCAAATAAATTCCATCTTACATTTTATAGCAAGTATAAATCTTGAACTATTTACACTTTTTACGTCAATCACCAAGGTTTCCAGGCTCTGTTACCAAAAGGTGCTGAAAGTTTAAGAGTAACGACATTTACGAAACGCATTTCTTACTAAAAAGTTGCTTTAATTCAATCATGATTTAATTACTCTATTGCGCGTCATTCAGGCAAAAAATAATGCCAGATTTAACGGCAGATTTGTAAACCGTAATTCTGTTGATAAAGCTGGAAATCGTTTCCGATTTTATTATTATTATTATTTTATTTTTTATGGTCTTTATTATCTTTCCTCTTGTTTTTGGCTGCTAATATATTTGCGTTTTCATTTATTTTTTCCTTAAAATTTCCATCATTCACAAACTATGTAGAGACATAACTACTTGTTTACCTTAACTGCCTTACACATCGGAACAATATACATTCAATCACTTCCTCAGTTTTGCCATGGTTAAACCTTCAAACTTTTTTGGTCAGTGTGGCATGGGGTACGTTAATTTTTTTATGTAAAGATTTTATCAGTATTATGTAATTGATAATTTTTTTTTTCATGATAGTTACATGAAATTTTGGCTACATTACGACGGCCAGGCTGACCTCTTGCACAAACTATCTGGAGAGTGGAGACCCTTTCTTACGAATCTGCACGGAATGACGGTCAATTTTTAGGCAAGAATATTTGTGATTGGGCGGCTTATCTGCACCCTCCACACTGACGGTATGTGATACAGATATTTTGTATAACAAATTTGCTGTCACTTAGCACGAATTACTAATAAAACTCTGGCTGTGTGTTGGTGTTGTGGGCATAGTCTCTTAGCGGTGATTTGCAGGGGATATTTAGTAATTTCGCGGTGAATATGTTATTTAATACTCTATTTCTTAAGCCCTATAAGCCCTATGCCTCTCTTTGTTCAGGTGAATAAGGTGGGAGGAGAAGGGCACCCTGAACGGCCGCCCTCGTTCCGGATGCCCCTTCACCGAGGAAGCTAAAATTCACATAAAGACTTACAGCTCCCGATAACAAACTACACGATGGAGAAATCGACTACATGCAGGTGGGATTTATCATAGAACGTAATCAAAGAGGTTGAACAAACGGCATTGCCAACATCGCCTCCAGTTCGCCCAGCAGTATGTGGAGATAGAACGGGAAGACTTTTTGAGGAAAATATATCTTACTACGTCATATTTTATGTTCTGATTATCTATCATTATTTACTTTTAAGATGTGCCAGACGACATATCTATGAAACGGCGAGAAGTGGCCATGTGACTAATAATGAGTGGGGTGGATTTTTATGCATGGTGTTGGTGATCTGGCCGAAAAAGAAGGGAGATTCAGTTTAGATAAATATCTTGAAATTGTTAGAAATATTTCTCCTATCATCACGTTGCTATCCTTTGGCCCTTCCTAGAAACAACCATAGTCGTGCAGGGTAACAGCCCAATACACACAGGACAGTTACGAAATGGTTTGATGACCAAAACTACATGGGAGTCCTTCCGCGGCCAAGCAAGGCATGTTTGGCCGAATATTGTCAATGTTTAGGAAACGGCTAATGAAAGTTAGCTAACAGATCATACTAAAAGGAATAGAAAATGTTACGAAGGAAACCGGGACCTCACTAAAACTTGTGAAGATAATCTTTGAAAACTTTGAATTTGTAACAAAATGTAAGTATGCCATTTTTATCTACATATATGCATATACTGTAAACTGATATGCATTAACAAACAAAAGGAAGTAAAGATTTAAGAAATGACAAAAGTATAGCGTGAGATGAACTGCACATTTTATCAATTTTTTTTCAAGATACTAGATATCATACAGCAAATGCATTGGGAGTAAGTTCTTAGACTTTTGATATTCCTGTTCTTTGGAACCACCTAGCTATTTCCTCGAGTTGAGACAAGCAAACGTGTATTTTCTCACTCGGCTATTCGAATGTGGAAGCAGTTCCTCAGAGAAACTTATGGAATACTAATAGCGAAAACTATTGAGATTTTAGCATCTGAAACGAATTATACATTATGTTTCGGTCCTCATTTCCAAGTATTTACTTAGTATTTCCATAGACACTACACACGCACACGCGCGCGCGCGTGCGCGCGCACAAAAAGATAAAATATCTGTATATTCGTTGTAACCCTACTACGGTTTTGTGTCCAAATTTTGTTCGATAATGAAGAATATATAGCATATTTTCTGTTTATTTTATCGCTGGTGGCAAAAAGAAGAGAACCTTTTTTAGTTCGATTAACCGCTACTAAATGGTGTAGCCATGGCCCACGAGAAGCATTTACAAAGGTATCAAAGATTTTTATTTGATTTAGCTGTCACACATAGAGGTTAGAATAATGAAGCATTTTATATTTCAAGAAATATGGGTTATTTTTCCGAATATGACAATCGGGTCTTCCCAGATAATATTTATATCAAATTTGTTCTCGTGTGATGAGAACAAATCTGATGATCATTTCCGTCGCATTCTCCAGCCGAAAATCTTGATGTGATTTAATAGGTTCCGATAGCAGGGGGGGCATGAAGTAGATCAGGTAAATTACAGGGTAAAACAGGCTGAAGTAACTAGAATAGAGAACAGAAATGTGTAAAACAAGCACAAAAACGCTTGAAATAGACCAATGAAACTCTAGGGACGCCCCACCATATTTGAAAGTTTACACACCGATAGTTGTAAGCCTAGTAACACCAAAGCAGGATGTCATCAGGATTCCTCCTGTGTTCTGGACGCATTAACAGGGATAAACCCCCTCACCTGGGTTGTCCTTATACCAGAGTGTGTGTAGTGTTTGTGGGTGTACATTCACAGGATTCTGTGGTCAGGACATCTAGAAAAAACAGTGTTTAGTAAAAATTATGAATACTGAGTGTGGTGCCAAAGTAACAGGGTGCTGTACAAACGACCGTTGGCGGGCCCTGGTGAGTGTATGTGTGCTCGCACCCTCCCCGCGCCCAACCGCAGGGAAGTAATCACCAAAGAAGTGGACAGGACAACCACCCCCTCAATGTCCCACCATGGAGGTGGATGGGAACATTTAGCAAGCGGAGCTATTAAGAGTCTCTTGCAAAGATTAAGAAAAGTACTTGCTGCCACCACCCATTTAGTCACCGTATGGGAACGGATGTCAGTGTTGTGAGATGGTGAAAGTGTAAGGGAAGAGTGTGAGGTCCGGAAAGATAGGGAGTGTTTGTGAATGTGTGTGAGAGAGAGAAGGAGTGTACGTGTGGTGTGCGAGAGTTTGGTAAGCGCGACTTAACCGAGAGGAGACTTGTGCGAGGGATGACTTCCAAGACGCAGTTTAGTTCGCGGTGACCCTGTTTCTTATCCTGATAACTTAGTCTACAGTTCATCCCGTCTTACAGCCTCTGGGGTCCTTCTATTTACATAGTTGCGAGGGCATATCGTAAAAACTGTTCAATATTTTGATTTATTAAAAGAAAGGTAAAACACTAAAATGTATTCGGACATAAAACACTAAAATGAACACGAACATAAAACACTAAAATGAACACGAACATAAAACACTAAAATCTCTTTGAAAAGTAAAACACAAGAACATATATAAAATACATACAAAAATAAAACACATGAATGCAGGAATATCAAACACTAAAATGAGATGAGAGGCACCGGTCTGTTAATCACTGTACATCACTGGCACAAATATCTCCTGAAACGTAACTCCGAACGTCCTGCGACGACTGCCTATTTACTGGACACAAAGACCACTCTTTGTTATGCCCTTCGTGACCTTCCTTGTAACATCGTGGCAGGAAAAGAGCGTAATTAATTAATTAAACTTAAAAAGTGCATTAAAGGAACATGAAATAGTAAAAATAAACGTGTAAGGGAGATAAAAAGAAGTAAAATAATAAATACTGAAGTGAAAGATCAAATAATAGACTGCTCATTACTTACTCCTCATAATTTCTGTAGTTCTTGCGTTCGTGCTTTAGGACACAAACAATAACTTAAAATAAACTTTTTATTAAACATAAAAACAAACAAATAAAATAAAATAGTAAAAACAAGGAGAAGGTATAGCCGCGTTTTCTTTAGAGCCTTGGAGCAACTACAGGACATCCTCACCCCCTGGAGATAAATCGTCTCCTATCACTGTTTGGTGAGGCCTTTTTCAACATTTTTGCATGCCTGCGGGAGAGTTAGAATGAGAGGGAGTACAAGAACAATATTTTACCTTCGTGGTCACGGCGAGAACCGTGATTCACGACAACTCCTCCCCCTACAAGTAGCAACCCAGTGTTGGCTTGCTACACGAACTACAAACGGCTGCACCTGCTGAATGTTGATGCTGGAATAATGGGCGTTTATACGAGGCGTTCAGCTACCAAGCACAACCAGGACTTCGACTGCAAAAGGAGAGAACGTCTTCATTAGGATTTATACAGAATCAATTTATGCAATTTAGTGAAATAAAATAAATAGACCTCATGGTGCACACAGCATGATGACTGGCTCCCCATAAATATAGATGAAACTCACGACCATGCCTGGAGTGCTTAATACCCTACTCATCAGCATCTGTTTCTCCATGTTGTGGTGTGGGTCCGGAAGGGCCAGGTACAGCTAGGTCTTCATATTCGAAAAACACCAGGATGAGCAGCACATCTATCACCATGGACAAATTCAAGAACTTTTCCTCATAACGATCGTGGATTCACGAGTTGCTGAATAACCCTCTCCTGAAAGACAAGATTGTGGTATAACAACCCATCTCTCAACTCAAATTCGTCTAGAGGAAACGGGAGCCTCCTCCGGGGTGCTTGTCTCTCCCTGGGATAATAATTTACCTCTCTCCACAACGGATCGTTCTGTTGAGCCTCGACTACTTGCTGTGGATCAAAATCTGAGTCGATGGCAGTTACCCTCCGACTAAGCAGATCAGGGAGATGATGCGAAGCTCCTGGTTTATACTTTATGAGATAGTTATAAAAGGATAACTCGTGACTCTATCTGGTCATTCTGATGGATTTTGTGGGTCGTTTAAAAACATGAATTAATGGGCGATGGTCAGTGTAAATAGTAAAAGGGCGGCCATACAAATATGTGTTATAATTACACACTGACTATACTACTGCAAGAGCTTCCAAATCAATGGTGGGGAAGTTACGCTCAGAATCCCTCAATTTCCTTGAGAAATAGGCAACTGCTTGGGGAATACCTAATACCTACCTAGCCTAAATCTGGCCTGAGCCAACAACTCATCGAGATAAGTTAAATGTTCCTCGAAGGATTTGGAATAAACCACCACATCGTCAAGGTTAGCAAGGGCGTGCTTCCCTAAAGCTGGGCAGAGGACAGCATTTATAGCTCTTTGAAATGTTGACGGGGCAGTTGCTAGACCAAATGGCATCCTTTAAAAATGAAATAAGCGAAACCCATCGCTAAAAGCAGTCTTGGGCCTATCCTCTGGTTCCACTTCGACTGTCCAATAGGCTGACTTTGCATCTAAAACAGTAAACCACTTAGTGCCGGACAGTCATCAATGGTCTGGTCTAATCTCGGCATAGGGTATGCATCTGCTACCATGACCCTATTAAGTTGACGATAATCTACGCAGAAACGAATTCCCCCATCTTTCTTACTAAAACCACGGAGATAACCATGGAGATGTAGATGGTTCTATTACCCCGTCTAACAGCATCTGATCGCACTCTCCCCGAATCTTCACATGGGCACTCTCAGGGAGCCTCCACTGCCAAGTGTGTATTGGCTGCGCATCAGTGGTGGGGATACAGTGCCTGATATTAGGGATCCTCCCCAAGGGAGCAGATTCGTCAAACAGCACAGAATGATTTTGCAACACTGCTAAGAGTTCATCTCGTCTGATGGATCTGAGCTGATCAAGGCTGGCCTCACTAATTACACACTCCTTCTCTGAAGGTGTAAAAATGGGCAAAGCTTCGCAATAATAAATCAAATTCATCATGATCATTGCAATAGTCATCAATACCGTAGCGTTCATCTAAATCATCTATGAAGTCGTCGAACTGCTTCTGGTGCGTCTGGTTTCATCCATAGCATTAACAGCGCCTTCAAAACCATCACCATCAATACCTTGAAACGAGAATTAAAATAATAAGAACTATTAAAATCATGATATTGACCACTAAAATCACCAACACCTTTAACTCAAACATTCTCGCCAGGTTAACCGTCATCATCATCTTTCGGCAAGCTATCCTTGTAAATACTATCAACTTATTCTACCTGCGCAATGGGCATCCCTTGCTGTAATATGACTGGCATACGGCGATCATTAACCACCCAGATTCGTATCTGACCTCTGGTCAACTCAACCAGGCTGCGTGGAATTAAAGTATGTGGGGGACAAACTACTGTTTTGGCACAAAGTCTAAAGTTAAAATGGTGTAGCCAATCCATCCCAAGCAATACATCTCCTGGAAAAATTAAAGTCTCTGATACAATATCAGCAGTGTGATTACAGGAGATCTCCTCACTAAGTTGTAAGAACAAGTTCACTTTCTGTTATACTTTGCCTCCCCCTATAGTCTTTTGTGTCGTGTGTAGGAATTATGATAGGAGCAGAAAGGCCGTTTTTGGATGCGCGGTGACATAGCGGTCGCTCTGTTCTCGGTTAGCTTGTTAGTGCTGGTACGTACATTCCAAATCTGCATCTACAAGCAATTGCAAAGGTTCGTCCTCTTTCAGAGCTAATGCCTCACGTAGCCACCTGGGAAGTCCTTGTAGGAAAATATGTCTTATTAACTTATCCGGCACTCCGATCGAGCGGGGGTAATATCGTGCGCCCTGGTAGACGACTAACACGAACACGAATATAAAACACTAAAATGAACACGAACATAAAATACTAAAATGAACACGAATATAAAACACTAAAATGAACACGAACATAAAACACTGAAATCACTTAGAAAAATAAAACACAAGAATATATATAAAACACACACAAAATAACACACATGATGAACGCAGGAATATCAAACACACAAAATAAGATGAGAGGCATCGGTCTGATAATCACTGTACTTTAATAAACTGGCACAAATATCTCCGGAGACCTACTCCGAACGTCCTCACGACCACTTATCTGTCTTAGAGAAGGCCATTCCAGGGTTCTTCTGCAACGACTGCCTCTTTACTGGACCCAAAGACCACTCTTTGTCATGGCCTTTTTGACCTTCCTTGTAACATCGTGGCGGGAAAAGAGCATAATTAAGGATTTAAATTAAAATAGTAAAAATGAATGTGTAAGAGAAATAAAAAGAAAATACTTGAAGTGAAAGATCAAATAATACACTCCTCCTTAATCTTATTTCTATGTGCTTTCATGATACATAATTACTGTAGTTCTTGCATTCGTGCGTAAGGATACAAATAACAACTTAAAATAAACTTTTAATAAACATAAAACCAAACAAATCCCTGGACATGTTTTCTATAGAGGTGTGGAGCCTCGGGACAAATACAGGGCATCCTCACCCCCAGAAGAGAAATTGTCTCCTGTCACTGTTTGGTGAGGCCTTTTTCAACATTTTTGCATGCCTGCGGGAGAGTTAGAATGAAAGTTCAAGAACAACATTTTACCGTCGTGGTCACGGCGAAAACCGTGATTCACGACAGACATGCTCAGGGCCCCCCAAAGTGTCAAATACCACCCCCTCAACCCTCCACCTTATGGGAGGGATTGATTCCACCGAGCATAAGGAAATGGACATCCTTGTGCTACATCTAGGTACAGTGGCGACAAAAAGAACTACGTGGCCTTTACGGTTAATGGCACTTTCGCAGGGATCTTTCTACAGAACTAAGATGACTACCAGCCCAAAAGCAAAAAATATGGGGAGTACCTGGTTACCAGGTTTCCGAAGGACTGCTGCCGCTGAGGAAGAACCGCATCTTCCGGGTGTTTTTAAAGCTCAGAGGATTTACAAGGACAGACAGCTCTTGAAAAGGATTATCATTGGAGCGGAGGACAGCCGCCACCTAAAGAGTACCAATTCTTTAGAAGATACATAGAGCCGAGCTCCATTCGACTGTGGCGCTCAGAGATTATGGTCTGCTACAAGTGTCAGGGTTACTGCCCCATAGCTAAATATTGCAGGAAAGAAACAGCGTGCGCTGTCTGTGCAGAAGCTCACCAGACAAAGGAATGCCCTGCAAGAAGCGAGACAGACAGCAACAACTAAGACACTGTCACCATTGTGAAGAGGTGCGTTAGGTGTGGAGTGTAAGGTGATGGCTTGGCATCAGGCAAGAGCTTGCTGAAAAAAATATAATGGAAATAAAAAATAATCGTGCAGACATGGAAAATGCGCTTTCTAATGATGTTAGTGATGTTGAAAATACGAATGAGGTCTTTGACATTATTAATAGGCACAAAGATGCGCAAGAAATGAACGAACTGTGGGATATCACTCAGAAAATGATATTGGGTACAGATTATAAGTATAATATCCATATGTGGAAAGCGTGCAGACTCAGTGTAAATAAACAAGATGCAACACAGATATGTAATGCTATACAAGAAATATGCAGACTAAATGGTTTCATCAAACACAAAAATTTACCAACCAGGTAATCATAGGGTGTGATGGGGGACGAGAAAACAATTACTTTTCTTTCATGGAATATACGTGGTGTCAGCCGTAGAATTAATGACTTGCTTTACTATATTCATAACAATAATGTTGACATTATCTGTTAAAAAGAACCCTTCACATCAGCCACTAAAATAAAAAAAAAAGCCCTAGATGAGAGGGTATGACAGGCTATTGACTTATGTCAGTGACACCATACCGCATAAGTTGGGCAGAAATCTAATGACAATAATGTGTAATATCAGCATTTTACATATTCGAACAGCCTCTGGGTTTTTCTTTGTACAGTGTATATGCAAGGTGAAGAAAGTTTCAGACTGATTCACTGCCCAATTTTCAGAATCGTGGCACAATATGCATGGGAGATTTAATGCTAGACATCATACATTTGAAGATAGTCAATGTAATGAAAATGGCGAAGAGTTCCGACATTTTGTGAACAATAGATCTATGACAGTATATGATACAGACTGGCAAATTCACGTGGCGGGGGACAAGCTACATTATGTAAAAGGAAGGGATCTTGCGCATGGAAATGTCAGAAGCATCAGTGATCACTTTGCAATAGTAATGAGATATGCTGTTGATAATACTGAGTCTGCAAAAGAAATTAGGCTTGAAATTTCTATTCCTCCTTACCTTGAGCACCACTTTAAATCACAAATTTATGACATATGTACGATTAGACAGTATTGAGTGTTGCTAAATTTTCCATGGACATGACGAAAGTGGTCACTGATTACTACCACACCTGGGTCTGTCCAAAGAAAAACTTTCAAAAACAATAATTCACAACACTCCAAACAACCTAAATGGGACGGTGACCCTACACTATTAGGGAATAAAAGCGAGTTAAGAAGCTTTTTGATATCTACAAGCAGGGCAATATCCGTGATAACCTTATTCAGTTTCTTAAGGCTAACAAACACCTATGGGAATTAAAAACTCATTTCAGAAATGAACACTTTGAACAGTTCCTACATAGCATTAACAATAACACCTCAATGTCAGAGGTCTGAAAAAAAATTATCAACTCTCAGTCAAACCAACTAACACCCCGAAGTTCTTTAGTCTTCTTGCACAAGCAGATATGCTCCTTAGTCAATGGGCTGGAGCGTCCAAATGGAGCTCACTTCCCACAAATATTCAAGATCACCTTAATCAATCTAAAATTGCCTGTAAATTTGCCATTGAGATTTGGGTGTTCTGATACTGACCTCTCAGACTTTGCTGAGATTACTGAGTGGAACCGAACAAGCACTGATTAAAGGAAAAGTGTCCGCCCCAGGTGAGGATGGATAGTGTCCTCAACCTTATAGCTCAGGTACCTGGTAATCTCCTTTTGCACCCATACAGGTTAAGTTTGTCACAAGGTATTCTGCCTGGTCCATGGACGCAGTCTAATTATTACTATACCGAAATCAAACACCGATAAATACCGACCAATTTCATCAACCTCATGTGTATGCAAAGTTCTAGGAAGGATAATTTTGAACGGACTCAGGTACAAGTTAATTACCTCACAGACTGTACGGATTTTTATCAGGACGTAGCACACAACATCGCTTTGCAAAGTACTTTTCACACTCTAATCCAGTGAAGCACACTGTTTTTCTTGACCTTAAGTCAGCTTTTGACACTGCAAAACAGTGAAGTTATCTTAGAACACTTAGGAAGCTTTAGCATCTGGGGTAAGATATTGAGCTGGTTTAGAATGTATCTTTCGAACAGATCTGCAAGTGTCTGTTCAGGGAGTGAGAAGTTCCACTTCACAAAGCTATGCTGATGGCATCATCACAAGGGAGGATGCAAATAATAACAAACTCACAAAGGCTCATGAGTGTGATTAGTCATCTCCGCTGAGAAAACAATGGCTCTAACCCATATATACCCCATACAAATTTTCGCATAGGTGACCTGGAGCTTGACATGTGCCATAAGTATAGATATCTAGGGGTGGAATGTAAATGATGCAGACCTGGTCTTTTCTCTAAAGAAGAAACTTGGGAGAGATTTAAGCCGTTGAACTGTTTTACTTGTTTTTTATAAGGTCATTTGAGAGTACCATGCACTGCACTTGTTGCAGTGTAAGGAATCAGAAATAAATAGCTTGGAGGTAGTGCAAAATGAAGCTATGAGGATTATCCTCGGCGCCCCGAGAACAACAAGGATAGTGAACATGAGATCAGAATTAAACTTACCATCCATTTCTATAATTATATATTATATAATATATATATATATATATATATATATATATATATTATATAATATAAAACGGGACAGTACACACCGTGACCTCATACGGAGAGATCATGTGGTGCCCATGCTTTGGTGACCTCGTCCATAAACATGAATCTCTTGTGTCATATATGAGGAAGTTGTACAAGTTCATGAATTTTGGTGCTCATATAGCCCGCAAGTCAGTGACATGACAGTAGTGATGTGATAATAGTTATGCTTGTAAGGGAATTTGAAATAATTGCTCTACCGAGTGCCACATACTGCTGTGGTTACCGGTGTGATTGACTCCTAAGTACCCTTGTTACTTAGGTCATTAGCGCTGCCACTACCTGGTTAGTATGTCCAGGAACAATAAGTGTGAAGAAGACGTGTAGAAGGGTGCAAATTGGTATGTGAGAAAAGGAAAAATTACCCAATCTACAAGAGTTTTGTCTGGTAAGCGTGTTAAAATCCGAGGGGAATGCGTGTCAGCCTTAAGGGCTGATAGAAGGTAGTCAATTACTTGCCACAGGTAGCCAAGTATGGTATCATTTGTCTCTTTAAAAAAAGTTTAAGTAAAAGGAGGAATTTCACTTACGGATCTTAAAAATACACATTTATTAAAACACGGACACTTTACACAAACACGTAAAACTGGTAAAACACCAAAAAGTAAACATTAAAACACAAAAAAAAATTAACACAAGAACCAGAACCTAAAACAAGATAAAGGAGCACTCGGTTATTATAAAAAAAAATGAAAAACTTGAAATATCCCATCTTACTGCCTTTAAAAACTCGTCCTTACGACCGCAGGGGAAACCACAAAAAAACAACGGGTATACATCGGCCGCTATGAGGACGCCATAACCTATACCCCTGCCTACTCCCACTTTCTTTCTTTCTTTGTTGGATTTCTTGGCTATCAACCAGCAGCATGTGGCCAAGGTTATTAAGCCAATGGATCCTATTTATTCTATCAATCTATATAAGGTCATAAAGTTTTGTCTCCCTTAGAAAAGCGATTACTTTACTGACTATTTTTTTTATCATTATATAAAAGATTTGAAGTTGTGAATTCAATGTTTTTGTTTCTGAAATAATTTTTGATGTTTATTCTATTATTTTGTATTTTTGGCAAGATCTTAGTATATGTGCTATTGTGAGGTTGGTGTGGCACTGTAGGCACTGTGGAGAGAAGTTCTTAATATAGGGAGTGAGGTGGGTTAATCTGATGGCATTGACCCTAAGACGGGCCAACACCACCTCCCCCCTTCTTGCTTTCCTGTAAGCTGTGTCCCACTGTTCTATTGTGTTTTTGTGTTTATTGTTTATTTGTAGGTTGGTCCACTCACTTTGCCACAGGAGATGTATTTTTGCTTTTATAAGAGACACAAAACACCTGACTATGCTAAGGTCCAGATCATCAGTTGACCCGGCTAATTGTCAGCCTGCTCATTGCCATGGATACCAGAGTGGCCTGGTACCCATATTAGCTTGATTGATTTATTGGCACCATGTAGCTTGCGAATGATATTACCCAGTAGTTAATTTTTGGTGGTTTCTAATGATTTAATGGCTTTAAGTGAACTTAATGAATCTGAAAAAATAACTATGCTATCGTGGGTCGTCGATAGCGCAAAATCAATGGCTTTATCAATGGCAAAAAGTTCAGCAAGAAAGATCGATGTATGATTCGGCAGTCTGAACTTTAGTTCACATTCAGTCGACCATACACCCGCACCCACACATTCTTCTGTCTTGGAGCCGTCGGTATATATATGAAAAAAAATTGAGATAATTGCATAGGAGATGGCAAGTCTGGGATTACCCCCTCCTTTCAATATGGGAATGATATGGGCGAAGTGCCATGAGTTTGGAAAAGTGTGGCTTTTCCAAATTTCGTTGTACACTTCTAGCAACTTAATCATGTCATCATGATTAAGATGCTTTATCATCTCATATCGAATCTCATCGGGGCCTGGGGATATTCCTCTACAGGCTTCTAGGGCTCGGACAAGCTCATCCATTGTTAGGTCTTTATTGTAATGAAAGTCATCTCCTGTGGCAAAGTGAATTGGCTGCAGCTTAGCCTCTTCCTTGATGGTCAGGAAGTGGGGTGGTAGTTAGCTGAGCTGCTGAGCTGCCTGGCGAGTGCATTAGCAATGTCTCTAGTTGAATCGAAATTATGCCCTCGTGGATGATGTTATTAATTTTGAAAGATGATTTTTTCTTATTGATTTTATTGATAGTGGACCAAACCTCTGATGTTTTTGTATTGCTGTTAATTGTAAGACAAAGTTCCGCCAGGAGTCTCTTTTTGCTTGTCTTATTACTCTACGAGCCCTAGCTCTTGCTTGTTTATAGTTGCAAAAGTTTTCATTTGTGATGTTATTTTTGAAAAGCCTGTAGGCCTTATTGCGTCGGCACAGCGCCCTGCGGCAATCTGGTGTCCACCATGGAACTCTATGCTTAACGGTATCTGTCGAAGTTTTAGGAATGGATAGCAATGCTGCTTCTATAATTGAATTCTGAATATTGTTTACTTTATCATCAATGGTTTCTCCAACAAGTTCGAGCTTGACGCTCCTTGTGAAGGCGACCCAGTCTGCTCTTTTTACGTTAAATTTAGGCGCTGAAGGCGTTCTCACTGTGTCGCATGAATATTTAATCAAAATACGAAGATGATCGCTTCCCAACGAGTCATGAATGGTGTGCCACAGGCACTTGGCTGCTATTGATGAAGAGACCAGTGATAAGTCAATAAAGCTCAAATTACCGGTATTATCGTCCACCCGCGTCGGACTAACCATCATTCAGAAGGATTAAATCAGACTCATTAAGCAACTTAACTACTTGCTCACCCTACCATCCACCGCAGGGAACCCCATAACGTATGATGAGCATTAAAATCAGCTAAAATTACTTTATTTTGTGGCAGACGTTCTGAAGAGCAAAGAGCTCATCATAGGCTATCACTGCATCAGTGTGGACAATAAAGTGAACATATAGCAGATACGTGCCACTAATTTTTACTTTGCATGCGACAAACTCCAAAGTAGAATCAATAGTCACTTCTGTAAAAGGGAGGCTTTGGTGGATGTACATGGCGACTCCGCCTCCACCCCTACCCTCACGATCCTTCCGACATAGATGGTAGTTCCTCAGCGAAACGACCTCGTCAGAGACGAGGTTTGTTAAGTGCGTTTCTTGGAGAACTATAATATCGGGAGCATAGGACGAGGCTAATAATTTAAGGTCATTTACTTTAGATCTAAGACTTCGACAGTTCCATTGTATAATGGTCGACGCGAAGATTACGTTTTATGGGGTTTGCCTTGTCCACCAGTTTTTTTCTTCTTTTTTTGGGAGGGAGACTCTCCTCTCCCTCACTTCCCGGGGACCTCTCTCGGGATGGTTTGGAGACAGAAGCCTCCATGTCCTGCACCTCCTGGCGAGGGAGACGACTGACAGATTGCGATCTGCTTCTCTCTCGAGAAGCCGATCGCGAGCCAGACGAAGTCCTCACAGGAGTAGCCCGGACGGGAAGGTGCGCTCCGGACTGTGATTCAGTATCATCCTCCTTATGTTGTTCATGCTGGGTTGATGCAGACATTTGATTGACCAATCTTAGTCAAATGATAAACTTTAATATTTAATTCTTTAAACGGTTGTTGAGTTCGGCAATTTCTTTATCCTTGGCTGCAAGCTGTTGACTGACATTACTTGCACTAGTTACTGCTTCAGCATAGGAAGTATCAGGTTTGTGTGTCAAACTTTCCACTTTCCTCTAGCTTCAGTATAACTAACTTGATGCTTTCTCATATATGCTAATGTCTCAGTCTCCTTCTTCAGGATGCTGCACTCAGCAGATCCTGACTGATGGGACCTCCACAATTAGCATATTTGGAAATCTGGCTAGTACATGTGATGGTGTCATGGGCTTCAGCACATTTACGGCAAACGAATTTATTTGAGTCTTTATCAATACATCTTAATGAGGTGTGTCCGAATTTTTGGCATCTATTACAATGCATTGGCTTTTGGACATAAGGTCTTACTTGTACACGTTCATAACCGACATTGACATACTCTGGAATGTTATTCAAAGCCAGTCCAGTTTTCGTTCGCATATTCCCATCCTTCTTGGTCATACAATGAAACGTCCACTACGTCTTGGTCCTTCATGCTCTCAAGAATTTCACTTTCTTCCATCGTCCTCAAATCCCTGTGAAAGATTACTCCTTACAGGTATTTGGGCCAATAGGAATATTTACTTTAACTCGAAGATCATGAATTTGCGTCAGCTTAAGTAAATCCTTAATCTGGGAGTTGTATTGTACTTTAACAAGGAGGCTTCCATCTCGCAATTTTTTGACAAAATCAAAATCGCCGTCCACTTGATCATCAAGGACCTTTTTGATGATATAGGGGTTCACGTCAAAAGCGATTGATTTTCATTCACGCATTTTACATTCGCGAACCTCGCATTCTCTGTTCGGATTTTGAAAAGTGGTCATGGGTCGCCCCTTCTCGTTGAGGAGGAGAAGGGGTAGTCGAGATATCATCCATCCTGGGCATCGGACCAGGTCCGACCCTTGTCTCAAAAATTGTTTGTCGTGAAGGGATCGAAAGCTCTTAACTTTTGGTATCAACCTAACAGCAATATCTAAGAGAGTAAATCAGTATTTCGTCCTCTAGCCCTTACTCCCTATAAAGATGCTATTTAAATAGTTAAAAGATTTAACCCAGCTTTGAAAGAGTGCATATAAAAGAAATAAAAGAAAATGGCTATGATTCCCTTAAAAAAAACAAGGATAAAGTGAAGGATGAAAAAATATATATATATATATGTATAAAACAACCAATAAAAATACAAAAAAAATACAGGAAGGAGGCCCCTCGTGCGTTTTCGCTTTTTC